>NW_007232607.1:202934-260793 GCF_000164805.1 Carlito syrichta
CACACACACACACACACACACACACACACACACACACACACACACACATATATACAAACATGCTTGTATAGGTCATTCCTTTATGAAATCAGTTTGGATTTCTAACAGTAGGTTTGTAATAGCAAGATGATGCCAGTTTCTCCACAACTTGACTAATATATTTGTGTGTGAATATCCCATATCTCCCCCGTCACCCTGTATCTATAACTCTTCTCCAGACCACATAGCTAGGGCATTAAAGACACATTGCCTTCAGTGAAAGGTTTTTTCAGAATTACAGAAGAAGGAAATGTGTCAATACACAGCCATTTAATTTTAATTAATTATTTCATATTTTCTTTAAGCCTGGAAGACAATTAAGAAAAAAAAATAGTGATAGTGTTCAGGGGTGACTTTAAGGTGTACTCCATCAGCAGCCTTTATCTCAGTTGCCACAGTAGAACAGAAAAATGACTTATTATGCAGAGTGTACAATAAGAGCTGTCTACAATGAATATACATTGTAGCTATATTATGCCAAACTAGTCATACCTATCCTTTCCTACCTAGGTATTGTATAGTTGTTGCCACCGAATATAGTCTAAACAAAATAAAGAGGTTTTTGTTTTGCTTTATTTTAGTTACAAGAGTTTGATTTTTCTTCTACAAAAGTATGGTTTTTTTAAAAAACAGGAGAGAAACAGTAGGCATATTTCCCCCATCTACTCATCTGCCCAAAAGAAAGGAGGACAGAAGATAAAAGTAAAGAGAATATATTTTAAGAATAATCCTGAGGAATTCTCAAAGTAAGAGAGTCACAACATGAAAGACAGGAAGATGTGAAAGCAGAGTGGATAAGCACTTTGCTTCTCAGTTAGACATCAAGCTCATGACATGGCTCAAGAGTTTCAAGATTCAGTGTAGCAGGAGTAGGTGAAAATGAATAAGTAGGTGAGTCTTAGCAGAAGGGACTGAAACAATCCACACAAGTAACTACATGTAGCTAGAGAACAAATTCTTCTTACATTGGTGAATGACTGTTTTTGTTCAAATATGAAAAATTTCTGTTCTTCATTTTCTACTTATTAATTTATTTTTTGAGTTGGAGTCTCACTCTGTTGCCCTGACTGGAGTGCAGTGGCCGCTCCCGCCCACCGCAGCCTCGACCTGCTGGCCTCCGGCGAACCTTCTGACTCAGCCTTCCAAGTAGCTGAGACTACAGGCGCGTGCTACCACGCCCGGCTGATTTTTGATTTGTTGTAGAGATGAGGTCCTGTCAAGTTGCCCAGGTGGGTCTCGAACCCGCGGGCTCAGGCAATCCACTCACCTCAGCCTCCCAAAGGCGCGGGATTACAGGCTGAGCCACCAAGCCCAGCTTCTGTTCTTCATTTTAAAAATCATTTTCTACCCTACTGTATTTCTCTTCTTTATATGAATTTCCAATTACAATTATGTCAGATAGCTTGGTATTTTCCCTTAGAATATTGATCTTTTTCATTTTCTACCTTTTATTTAGCTATTATTTATTTTTGTGTTGGAGTCTTACTGTCGGCTAAGCTGGAGTGCAGTGGCACAGCCACTGAAGCCTTGACCTTCTAAGCTCAGGCGATCCTTACACCCAGGCCTTCGAAGTAGCTCGAACCACAGGCATGTGTCACCATGCCTGGTTAATTTTTTGATTTATTGTAGAGAGGAGGTCTTGCCAAGCTGCCCAGGCTGGTTTCGAATACTTGGGCTCAGGCAAGTATCCACAAAGTGCTGGGATTACAGGTATAAACCATTTATCTAAATTTAAATTTATAAGTAAAAGACTAAGTAAATGTTTAAAATTTCCAAAAAGAGTTAAAATTGTATGATAGCAATAAGAGTCACACCTTGAATATAAGAAGTCAGAAGGACTTTGGAAAAAATGATAAAGTAACATGTATCCTATAAACACTAAACTGATGAGAGCTGCTGACATTTATAATTTATTTGAACTCTCTGCTTTATCAAAGAAAATTTCTATTGATCTGTTCTTCACATTGTTTTTTTTCCTTTTTCTGGTCGTGTATAAACTACTTCGATGTCTACCTCATGATATTTTTATTGATATTGCATTTTTCAATTTTTTTAGAGTTTATATTTACTTCTTGAAATACTTATTTTTTAACGTTTCATATTGATTTTCAGGCACATTTTATTACATATTTTTTATAATTATTTTAAAGTAATGACCTGCTAGTTTCAATAATTGTAATATCTGTGGATCTGCTTCTACTTTTTTTTTTTATTGTGGATCACCTTATCTATTTCTCACGTGTTGCATTTTCATTAATTATATGGAAAAATAACAGCTGAGTCTGAACTGGTGTGTTTAATTTACTTTTTAGAGCACGAAAACTCTTCTATGTCAGCATGAGTGGCTGAAAGTTAGTGTGAGTGACTGGTCACTCAAACTTCTGCTAAAATGAAATTGAGTTCTCAATTTAAATACATTGAGTTACCTTGTGCTTAACCCACTTCCGAAATTCCCATGTCATGCCCTTTTTGATGCTTTCTGTATTTGAAAAAGAATTTTAAGGTGAAGTTTCAGATACTTCTGATTTACCTTTTCATTCAACTCCACCAGGACAGGACAGAACTGCATGATTTATCTATTTTCCAACCCTCTTTGATTTCTTGGAAAATTTTCAAAGAGAATAAAGTTGTGCTAAGGGCTAGAAAGAATTTTGGAAACCAATGATTTGCTTTTGCTTTGGGGCACATTCATATTCCAATTCATCTGTGAAGCCTACACTGTCATCTCAGTCTCTATTGATTTCTCAACTTCTAAAGACACTTCTCCCCTCCCAAACAAGCAGGACACCATCCCAATGAGATTTTAAATTGCCTTAGCTTTCTGCTCATCCATGAAAGGCTTACTTTTTTTCCTGGAATTCAGACATACATGGCTTTCTTGCATCTGCCATTTCTCAATGAAGTCATTCAAAATGTCTTGGTTTTTGGGGGAATTACTATGAAAGTAAAAAAGGCTTTCTCCATCCTAAGTAGAAGAAGAATCCTTCCTGGTTATTTTTTGTTATTTTTCTCTAAGTTTAATACCACCGAGAACAGAGTACATACCAAATTATTTCAATTACTTGAGATGTACTGAGGCTTGCTTTAAAGCCCATGTGGTAAATTTTCATAAAAATTTTATGTACACTTGAAAAAAAATGTTATTGCTGGGGGCACCTTGTGACCATGCCCATTTAGCCCATTGGAAGATTTTTCAGATCTTTAATACTCTGATTTTATGGCATCTTATTCATTCAGTTACTGAGGATACATTAATGTTTTCAACAATGACTGTTAACTTGTTTTAACTTGTTCATTTAATACACATTGTTGAAATAATGTTTTTAGGAATAATATATATATGGCTTTGAAATGTTCCTATTAGATTGCCTCTATTATTATTCTGAAAGGCTTTTTAATCTTCAATATTTCTTCTAGCTTTAAAGTCTTCTTTGCTTAATATTAATATTTCAGCAGCAGCTCTCATCAGTTTAGTGTTTATAGGATACATGTTACTTTATCATTTTTTTCCAAAGTCCTTCTGACTTCTTATATTCAAGGTGTGACTCTTATTGCTATTATACAATTTTAACTCTTTGGAAATTTTAAACATTTACTTAGTTTTTTACTTTTAAATTTAGATAATTTATATTTAATGTAGTTACAGATACTTTGGGGTTTATTTATACCTTCCTACTAGTCTAGCTCTTTTATTCTCTTTTCTTCCATCTTTGTCATCAAATAGCTTTTATTACATTTTTTACCAACTTGCTAACTATATATTTTTTAACTACTTATATAGCTGTTACCATAAAATTTTAACATGTATCCATTACTTATTATAACCTATAAATAATTATTATTTTGGCAATAGATGCCAAGTGTCTTACAGATATTTTATTACATATATGCCTTCTCACCTTTTCATTATTATTTTAATTTAAAGCCTATATTAAACTATGGAAGTATTACTAAGATTATTTTGTATTGTATATTAGCTTCAACTCATTTAAACCTATACCTTTGCCAGTGCCCATTATTCCTCTATTCATTTATTTTGTTTCTCTGTAGAATCATTTTTTTCTTCTGCTTCAGGAACTCTATTTAGTATTTCTTCAGTTGCAGACCAAATGAAAACTCTATTTTTCTCTGTCTTTCAGTGTTCATTTTTCAAAAGGGATATTTTTGTCAAGAATTGTGAGTTTTGAGATTTTACTCTGCATGAGATATAACAAGTTAGTTTGCCACAGTTTCATGAATGCTAGCAGAAGTCATAGACCTGAGTAAGAGTTAAAGAAGTTTATTCTATACAGCATGGTAGGCATCATGAGCATCATGTTTTCACCAGTTTTCTTTGCCCTCTAAGTTCCAAAGGTGAATGTGAAGAGGTCCACAGGAATTTGGACATGCATTGAGTCTGTAACACAGCTGAGAAACTCCAAATTTAAAATATTTTTTACTATTTTGAATGGGACTACTGGCAAGTCTGTTCAATCTTTGCAGGCAGACATAATCCTTATTATCCTGGACTTTAAATAAATGTACCCTCTTGCCCAAGACATTATCTGTATTCCATGAATGTTTGTGATACAAGCATTTTGAAAAGATAGGCCAGAAAGATAATATCTTAATGTCTATCTTCCAAAATGTACAGAAATTTAAGAAACTCATGAAGAATTACCTCCCAACAAAATTTACTGAGCACATATTTATAAGTTGGCAGTATTTCCTTTCCGTACTTAAAAAGTATCTGTATTATTGTTTTCTGATTTGCATCATTCCTCTTGATCATCAGTTCTCAGTTTAATTGCTGTTTACTTTTAGAAGATGTATCCTTTTCTCTTTCTTTTGCTGGCACTTTTAATATTTTCTCATTTCCTTTGGTTTTCAGCAATTTATCTATGATGTGCGTATGCTTAGTTGTGGGTTGTTTCACAATATCTCACAAGTGTTTTTTAAATCTTCTTTATTGCTGTTTAATTTATCTATTTTATTGTTAATTTTAAGTATCTATTGTTCATTTCTTGTCTTAGATGGTTTTATGAATCTTAAATCAAGTAAAAATTGTCATCCTCTCCATTATTTTGCCAAATTTCCTCTATTTCATTGAACAAACCAATCATAATCTTAAAAATCATAGCCTGTTAATTTTAATCTCTGAGTAATCTGTAGCTTTGTTTCCTTTGTTGCTATTTTATTCTGTTTGTTACTGGTCTTATGCAAATAGGTCAGTTGTAGAATTTCCAGATGATTCAAGATTCTCCTTTTGAGAGGACTACCTTTTTCTTTAATTACGTTAATGCCAGAGGAATGGTAGTGGGTAGAAGCTAGGTTGTAGTTCTGATAAGGCATCCTCTATCGCTAGTATTCCTCTCTTCCTAGGATGTAGCCTCCAAGACTTTTATTTTAGAGCCTAGTCTATATCTCTGAAAAATTTTAGTCTGTATCTCTGAAAAATTTCATGACATTGAATTCTGTCTTATAGATATTAATGCTTAGCTTTCACTCTTGTCTTCATTTAGCTGGAATTTCAGTTCAACGGTCAAAAAACAGCCTCTTTTCTGTAGGGCAACACACACTCAAAGATAACATGAGCACTCCCTGAATATGGCCCCAAGAAAGGGTTGGAGCCTGGGGAAAGGTCCTATCTCTTTAGTTATATTGGAATGCCATAACAATATATTATCTAGGGTGGCATAAACAACAGAAATTATTTTCTCAAGTTCTAGAAACTGGAAGTCTTAGACAAGGGTGCCAGTACAGTCACATTCTGTTGAGGGCCTTCTTCGTGGCTAACAGTTAGCTGACTTTCTGTTGTATTTTCACATAATAAAAAGAAGAGCCGGGCTTGGGGGTTCAGCCTGTAATCCCATGCCTTTGGGAGGCTGAGGTGAGTGGATTGCCCGAGCCCGCGGGTTCGAGACCCGCCTGGCCAACTTGGCGAGACCTCGTCTCTACAATAAATCAAAATGAGCCGGGCGTGGTAGTGTGCGCCTATAGTTCCAGCTACTTGGAAGGCTGAGGCGGAAGGACCACCAGAGCCCAGCAGGTCGAGGCTGCGGTGGCCGAGAGCGGCCACTGCACTCTAGTTTGGGTGACTGAATGAGACTCCAACTCAAAAAAAAAAAAAAAAGGAAGAAACACTGAGTCTTCCTTTTCATATAAAAACATGAATATCATCATTGGAACCTCATCCTCAGGGCTTTACCCTGACTTGGTTGCCTCCCAATGGCTCCATCTCTTAATACCATTACATGGGGGTTAAGAATTCAATTTATGAGTTTATGGGATGATACAAACATTCAGTCCATGGCAGTATGTAACAATGATTATAACATCATAAGATGTTTTGTTGTGTACAAAAACTTGGATGGATTTCACAAACAAAATACTGACTGAAATAAGCCACATTTCAATGCAGTACATACCAGCTATATAAAGTTCAAAAACCTGTAACACTAATCAATATTGTTAAAAGTCAGAGTAGAAATTACTTTGGTAAAGATGACTAGAGGGAGGCAAGGGGACTTCTAGATGTTAGCAATTTTCTATTTCTTGATTTGAGTACTGATTATAGGATTACGTTTTTATGAAAAATTTATTGATTTTTATATATGATTCATATATATGAAAGAGGACACATACACACACACAGAAACAGAATTATTTTTTGTAAGGCGAGATCCTTGGAACCCATCAACATCAAAAGTACCAGCTAGCATTGTTGTAAAAGGCTACTTTCAGCTTCAGTAAAAATTTTTTGGGGAGTCTTTCAGCACATTTCATGATGAGTGATTTATAAGTGCACCTGCCCACACTGCATGGGAGTGTTCAGCAGTTTTTCACCAAAAAATAGTATGACCCCTGTGCTCCACACTTCCTATTCACCCAATCTTGCCCCAAGCAACAGGTTTTTTTTTGTTTGCTTCCCCAAAGAAAAAAGCCCTCAAATGGAAAGGTTTTGGTGATGTGGAAGAGGAGAAACTAAAATTAGCAGAAGCACTAAAAGGCATGAAAATTTACCAGTTCAAAAACTGTTTGAACAGGGCAAAAAGCATCTTAATAGGTGTATAGCATCAAAAAAAGAGTACTTTGATGGTGACTGAAGTTTAAATGAGTATGGATAACACAATTTTTTAATAAACAGATTCTGGATTTTGGGGGGGTCACCCTCATTTAATATATGCCTATCTGACAGCAGATGTTTTCATTTATTATTAGAGAATAGTAAATCTACTTCCATCATTAAAAATTGGCAAACTGAAATGGTTTCACTCCCAGTTATCTTTTGACAACTTTTAACTACAACTTTTGTGCTCCTTATTACTAACTAAGCATTTAGTCAATGATAAATACAAGGATTATCTGTGTGAACTGAAATTCATAATTCTTTGTAAATAATTTACATTGAATACTTGTATAATGTCAGATAATGATATTAGGTTCATAAAAAATCATTTAGCTATCCTACTGATTGTGCTTTATGAAATTGTGTTCTGTTGTTACAGAAAAAGACATAAATTGAAGGGTGCATTAACAAGTAGTCTTTTGATTTTGGTTTATGTAATTATGATAAAAATTTTATTGCCATGTTTACTAATTACATAACACCCTATAAGAAACAAGGAAACATCTTATTTTGGGTCTTACTAACAGTAATATCCTGAGTTTTATTTTTACTTAATTATTTCAGTTTTTGTTTTTACACTGTGGATCTTATAAATCAATATGTATTTTTTCTTTTCTAGGGTGGCTAGAAAACAGAAAGTCCAATTCTGATCTACTATAGACAAGTTATATGATCTCCTGGCATATGCCTCGAGAGCTAAATTTTATTACTAGCTTCATCTGATATACTCACCTGTATTTTCTTTGTACCTCCATTCCTCATCTCCAAATAAAATTTTTATATCTTGTTTTTTCTTTCTCTTTTAAAATTCACAAACTAATTTTTGAAATAAGGGAATGGTTAAAATATAAACATAGAAATTACTGCACTCACCTGCCACATAAAAAAAAGCAATCAACGAAAATAAATATAATTCAAGTCATTTTAAGTTTTAAATAATTCATTTACTGTCATTTGAATTTTATTTATATAGGGCATGGAGCAGCACAGCAATCATGGACATTTAATGTACCATTTATGTAACCCTGAGAATATAGTTTTTTATATTTTTGAATTATGATTTTTTTAATAGATTGAATCACCGCATAAGACAATGAATATTAAATGAAAAGTCTAACCCAAAATTACATTTTTGTTCATATGTTCTAGCCAAACCTTTTTTTTTTGAGTTGGAGTCTCACTCCATCACCCAGACTGGAGAGCAGTGGCACGCTCCCGGCCACCACATCCTTGACTCGCCGGGCTTCGGTGATCCTTCCACCTCAGCCTTCTGAGTAGCCAGAATTACAGGCATGTGTTACCACTCCCGGCTGATTTTTTTTTAAATTTATTGTAGAGATGAGGTCTCGCCTGCCCAGGCGGGTCTCGAACCCGCGGGCTCAGGCAATCCACTCACCTCAGCCTCCCAAAGGTGCGGGATTACAGGCTGAGCCACCGAGCCCGGCTTGTATGTCTTCTTTTGAGAAATTTCTACTAGGTCTTTTGCCTATTTGTAATTGAAGAAAACATAGGGAAAATACTTCATGACATTGGACTGGCAAAATTTTTTTTTAGGTACAATTTCAAAAGATCAAGGAACAAAAGCACAAATAGACAAATGAGATTATAGCAAACTAAAAAGCTTTGCACAGCAAACAATCAAAGAAATAAAAAGACAACTTACAGAATGGGAGAAAATAATTGCAAACTACATATCTATTCAGGGGTTAATATCCAGAATAAATAAGACATTTTTGTATTTTGTATTTTGCATTGCATTATTTCTACAGACCTATATTCAACTTCATTGATCCTGCCTCTGTTAGTCTAGTTTATTGATGAGCAAATCAAATAAATTTTTCATTTCTAGTAGCACTTTTTTTATTTCTAACATCTCCACTTGCTCCTATAGTTACTATTTTTTGCTGAAGTTTCCATTTTCTTCACATATTTTTTTTTCTGGTATATTCTTTAAAACATCAATCAAGTTGCTATAAGATTTCTGTCCCATAATTCCAACGTTGAGCGATATCTAGATTTGCTTCATTGAATAATTCTTTTCAAAAAGGCAACATTTTCTTTCTTCTTGTCATGTCATAGAAATTTTCATGTGTATTAAATAAATGTGGAGACTGACGTGAGTTATATTTACTACAAGACAAAGGCACACCAGTTATGTAAGGCTCTGTATGGGTGATGAGCTGTAATAGAATAGGGTCTGGTTTTTGTGCAGCTTTTGTTAGATTTACTTTCCTGGGCTTCAAATAATCTGAATGTGAGAATAGGAGCTTTTCAGAATAGTTCAGGATGTGATCATAGCAAGGCCTCAGAAGTTTCTGTGCTTAATAGTCAGGTTATCATCTTTCATAATTATGGTGGATCACTTTCTTTCTCTGCTTGCCAGTATGACTTCTTTTGTGGTCACCGTGGAATTATCTTTCCCTCTAGTCCCTCCCAAGACGTTCTGTGCATCAGAATATTGATTTCCATTTTCCAGCGATTGGAGGTCTCCCCCTTGTTTCTGGCCATTGGAGGTCTCCTTGAGTACACTCAGCGACTGTCTGAAGAGTCTTAGAGTAGTTTTCTCATTCTCTTCATAGCTTCTATGTTACCATTGGCAAAAATCATGTGGGTTTAAGAGAGATTTTTCTTTGAGCTCCTAGCTTGTTCTCAGGCTTCACCAGATTCTATACAACTCAGTGTCATGGTCCAGTCTTTGGCACATCAACCTACCTATTGAGGGAAAAAAGCAGGCAATCAAATGTAGTTGGATAGAAACATTGTGCCAGCCCACAAAACACAGTAAAAGTTTGTTAAAAGATTTATCTTTAGCCGGGCTCGGTGGCTCAGCCTGTAATCCTGCGCCTTTGGGAGGCCAAGGTGAGTGGATTGCCTGAGCCCGCGGGTTCATGACCCGCACAGGCAACTTGGTGAGACCTCACCTCTACACTAAAGCAAAAATTAGCTGGGTGTGGCACTTGGAAGGCTGAGGCGGAAGGATCGCTGGAGCCCAGCAGGTCAAGGCTGCCGTGGCCGGGAGCGGCCACTGCACTCCAGTCTGGGCGACAGAGTGAGACTCCAACTCAAAAATAAAAAATAAAATAAAATAAAATAAAAGATTTATCTTTTCTGACCTTGTCTATGGCATAGTTCTTCTTCTCCCACCCAGTCTGTGATTTTTTTGTTCCTGTTCCTGCTTTATTCTAGAAAGCGCTTGTCACTTTCTGGGCATTGGACATATTTAAACTTCTTTGCATCTGATGGGGAAAGTATAACACACTTACACACACCAACCAAACTCTGATTTTAGTGGTTATCTGAAAATTAGGATAAAAGCAAGTGTCTCATAAATTCCTGTACCCTAACTCAAAGCCAGGATAACTATAGCTATTTTTAAAATAAATTCTTTGATTTGAAAATGGATCATACAATATTACTTGAATTTGTGTGCGCAAAAATTGATAATTTAGTTCATGAGATTTAGTTATATAATGGTTGGTTATTTATTGATTTATTTTTATATAGGTAATTGGACTCCTGTTGTTATTATGAGGTTAAATCGAATTGATTTCCCTCTGAGTTCTTTAAATGTTTCTTCCCATTAAAATTGCATTTCAAATTAATTTTAGTTAGGTAAATTAGCTTTCCATTGCTCTGTTTTTTTCCAATTCATATCTGTTTCATCTCAGACTTTTTAAATGTGCTTTTATTTTTTAATTTAATATCGTAAGCAGATTAAATTAATATATTACTGTATTACTATCTCTTCCAACCAGTTTTATTTACAGAAATAATAAGAAAGAATGATGACTAAATGATATTCTTTCATGGTACACTAATAAACATTTTTTGGCCATTCTTTATTCTGGTGTTTATTTTTACAATGTGTTATTTATAAGCCATATATATGTGTGTGTAAATATTCATATATTTAATTTATTATCTTGAAGTTTACTGTTAATGGTGAAATGTTTCAAAGAAGGAATATTGAGCTAGGGAAAATAAAAGATAGATTTGCAGAAAAGTTCAAAGAATTTCAGGATATAATTATTCTACACAGCTACAAATTCTGCTATTCATTACTGTAGATTTTTGGCAAGAACTTCATTTTCTGTTTCTCAGTATCCACAAATATAAAATGTAGTGTTTGGGCAATATAGTTAGTAATACCCTTTCCAGCTCTGTTGTTTTATTAGTTATCTGACAGTCTCCTTACACATAAAAAGTATGTAGATTATCCTCCTTTCTGTACACACACACACAAAGCCACTGAGAAAAGAATTCCTGAAAATTTAACCGTGAGATAGTGAAGACCAATACTCATTGACTTTATTTAAATTATGTTCTAAACCCACGTTTTAAATTTGTTGAAACTGAAACTGTCAGCTGGATAATTAAGTACAGTTCCAAGGAAATCTAATTCCCAAAGAAATTTTGATAGTAGAGGGAAAGAAAGGGACTAGTGGGTTGGGAAAAGGTGTTAGACAGATAGTAGTGTTTGACACCATTATTATTTAAGAAAATTTATTTGAGATTTCTAACTTGTCAGATTTCTATGATATGCTGTAATAACACCAGATCATTGTTCCTTTTAGCACGTAATATGGTTGTAAATTTAGTTTTATTTGTATGCTAAGATTTATCTCTCCCATTAAGCTATAATCTCCAGGACGAACAGAAATATGGAATTTTTTATCTTACTATTTTAATCGCAGCTTCTCATACATATTAAAAAATTTGCTTATTTAATTTATTAATTGATACACATTATGTGATTAAAACAATTTATTGAAGTAAGAGATTAGTTCATGTCTACCGTCTTCACTCTTTTTTGAATTTTCATATTTTTATCACACAGTATACCTTGTTTTATATTGTTTGTATATTTTGCCACCTAAATTCGTCTTATATATTCAATATACTGTAAGACCTAAAAGGTTAAGCTGTTTCTAATATTTCCTTGGCTTTTTTATTACACATCTTATCATGTGTATAGCATAATAATTTATACATAAGAAAAATTAATATTTTATTTTAAAGCATCATTTTTTAGATATTAAAAATGCAAAATTCTCAGAGTAATAAGAAAAAAACTATTTTAAAATATTACCGAGAATTTTGTTCAATTCACTATACCTGAGTTTACCTGGTGTAATAGTTGTTTGGATTATTTTTTTAAATGGAACCTTTGATAAATGACCATCTAATTCAATCAAACATGAAAGCCTACAGTGATAAAAAAATATATAAATCACTTGTGAGACTGTTTATAGCCAAGTATCAGCAGAAATTGATGATTTTTCATTTTAGAATAGAAACTAAGCATTAGAGGAAAATCAAGCTAAGGTAATCATCCATGATATTTGGAAGTGAAAAGCCTAGTTACAGAAAAGTAACAAAAAATATGTTTACTCTCCAATCTAAGTGGAAACCCTTCACATATATATCTGGCCCAATCTATAACATGGAATTAAAGAATGAATTGGATAGGACAGAATCCACACTTGACATTGTGGGTTATCTACATTAGATGTAGTAAGATCTAAGAAAGTAGACTAGGAAGAGCCAGTAAGAGGAATAATTTATTTATTTATTCATTCAACAGTGTTTTATTGATTATGTGCAACTATATTTGGTATTAGCAATACAGAAATTTGAATATTTACCATCCCAGCCATCATAAAGCTCCCATTTTAGAAGGCTAGACTTAATAAATCTTCCAAAGCAGTCATGATTTATTTGGAGATAAAATATCCCGTTACAAACACTCTGTATTTCTTTTCCCTCCTTCCTCCTTCTCCTCCTTGTTTGTTGTTGTTGTTATTTGTTCATTTTAAACATAAGTAGGCACTGACCAAAATAGCCTAGATGTCTTGGGTGAACTATTTTGTTCAATTCAATAGTAAAATATGTTTTTTTATTTTGTATACACATATAATATTTATAGCATATAATGCCTTCTTTTATGTGTGATTTAAAATTATAATATGCTGTTTTTTAGCTTTTGATTTTTCATCTTTCCAAATCTATACAGGCAATTTCTGACTTATAATGATCTAATTTATGATTTATTGACTTTACAATGGTGCAAAAGTGATATGTGTTTAGTAGAAACTGTACTTTGAGTACCTGTACATCCATTGTTTTTCCACTTCATTATAGTATTCAATAAATTATATGACTATTTAACACTTTATTATAAAACAGGTTTTGTGCTAAGTAATTTTGCCCAAGTGTTGACTAATGTATGTTTCTGAGCACATTTAAGGTAGGCTAGGCTAAGCTATGATGTCAAATAAGTTAGGTATAGTAAATGAGTTTCTGACTTTTGATATTTTCAATTTACAATGAGTTAATCAGTACATAACCTCATTGTACATTGTACATAACCTCATTTCATGTTCAGGAGCATCTGTATAAATTATTCTAATACCAAAAAGATATTTATAATTCTTTCAATTCTCCATAAAATAATTATCTCTGCAAAGTATATGGTGAATAATTTTTGGCTAATTTTACTGTATCAACATAAGTTGTCTCTTAGAAGAAATTAAATGATTTTAAGACTTTTATTTTTTCAGTACTTTTTATAAGGATGTGAATAACATTTCAGTTCATTATGTGTAAACATGCTTTCTCCTTAAATTCAAAACAAATGACTTTAGTGATGGCTCTTCTTATTTATTAAAAGATATGTATATATATTCTATAAATTTTAGTCATTTGATAGTTGTGAGTAACTTATCTTGACACGTTACAAATGATCTAGGCACACTCTACTCTACATAAGTTCTTATAATCTTCTTCCTGCATTTCAGATTGAACTCACATGCGTAAATTGTATATCTTTCCTTAGGAAATGAAAAGCTATTCTCATCTTATTCCAAGGGCCACAGTATTGATTGTACTGATAATTCATTAACAATACTTTTTTTGTGAAAGAAGCTGCTATTGTCTAAGGTGAATGTGAGAGATGTGAAATCAAACCCAGAGAACAAAATGTGTTTTCTGCAACCCACATAATTAGCAAGAGGTCAAGTAGACAGATTGTCTATAAGCATTTTAAAAAGTGATTTTTCATAAAAGAAGTTAGCTCAGTGTACTGAGGGCACAGTTTCTTTTGGCATGGCTAGTATTCTGCTTGGACAGGGGAAGAACTGCTAATCTCTTTGAACCAGACGGAATTCATCAGTGTACAATTACATCTCAGATGATCTCTTTCAATCCGTGTAAATATTTTGCATTTATTCAGTTGAAGATAATCTGTATTAGCATTTTATTATAAATGATGAACTGTTTTAGCAAACATTTTATTGTTGTTGGAATGCCTGATATGTGCAAAGTAACATGCAGGACTGCAGAACTTGTGCTAGCAAAATCAATCAGGTACAGTCTTTAATAGCAACAGTTTACAATCAAGTGGAAGATTTGAACTTTAAAGCACCAAATATGGTTATAGGGCAAAAGTTTCATGCTTTAATAAAAGATATAAGTACAGTGTTGAAGAAAAAGTATTTGTTTTTTGCTTAGAGCAGCCAGCACAATATACATGGAGAAAGTTACCTTTGAAGTGGGTTTGCAGAGATTAGCAGACTGTTCATAGATAGGGAAAATCAGGGTACAAAGTTTTTGGTAGAAGGAAACTGCATGTGGAAAGCTACAAAATAGTGAAATTAAAAAATATATTTGAAAAATCGTCATAGGGCATTGTGAAATGTAAGATAATATGAGGGATAAGAAAAGAACAGAACAGCATGTTCACAATAGTCAGTCTGTGAAGGACTGTGAATGCCAGCCTAAATGATATACATTTTATTTCAGGAAGTTTTAAAGTTTGTACAGGGCAATGTATTGTGTGAATTGAGCTGTATAAATTTATCTAATTATTGTGATGAGACCGCTCAGGTGATATTTGCTAAAAGCAAAACTGGAAAGTAGGGCATGAGGAGCAATTTTATTTGAAAATAAATATTAGCATAATCTGTGGCTTATAATGAAATGAAATGGCAGAATCGTTTGCTCTTAAATCAGAGTAACATCAAAGTTAAGTGACTGTCCTGCCCTCATATAATCTATGTCATCTAATAAGCAGATCTGAACCCTTCTCTCTAAGCATGTCATCATCTAACGAAGATGACAAAATCAGCCCTTCAATAATGCTTGTGGAGTACTAAGTTAGCTTTATCATCTGATCTTGCAGCCTGATTTACAGCATATAGCTCAGCACCAAGGAATACAATGCTTACTATCTTTAATCTGTACAGGTCATTCTCAATGTGATTAGAGTGGGTGACTAATCTTAACTCTCGACCAATTGTTAAACACTTTGAGAATATACTCAGTCAAATTCAAATGAATGTACCAGCTTCTGTTACTTTGTGAATTGCTTCAGTATGAGAAACTCATATCAAGTCAAATTTTATGCATGTCTAAAGTGCTTATAATTTAGAAAACAGACATGGATAAGAATTATTGAAAGTATAGCTGGGCTCGGCGGCTGTTTGTAGTCCCGCACATTTGGGAGGCTGAGGTGAGAGGATTGCCTGATCCCGCGGGTTCGAGACAGCCTGGGCAACTTGGCAAGACCTCTTCTCTACAATAAATCAAAATAAACCGGGCGTGGTAGCGCATGCCTGTAGTTCCAGCTACTTGGCAAGCAGAGGCGGAAGGATCGCCGGAGCCCAGCAAGTCGAGGCTGAGGTGGCTGGGAGCGGCCACTGCACTCCAGTCTGGAGTGAGACTCCAACTCAAAAAAAAAAATAAAATAAAATAAAATAAAAAAGTAAGGCTGGGTGCGATGGCTCATTGAGAGACTGAGGCAGAAGGATTTTTTGAGCCTAGGAGTTTGATATTAGCCTAAGCAACATAGCAAGAACTTATTCTTTACAAAAAATCAAAACATTAGCTGGAAGTTGTAGTGAGTGGTCTCTACCAAAAAATAAAAAATAAAAATTAGCCAGACGTAGTGACACATGCCTATAGTTCTAGCTACTTGGGAAACTGAGGCAGAACGATCTCCTGAGACCAGGGAGTTGTCAAAGCTGCAGTGAGATGTAATATTGCCACTGAACTCCAGGCTTGTTGACACAGTGAGACCCCAACTCAAAAGAAAAGAAATTATTGAAAGCGATAATTCTTGAAATCCATCCCTTCTTGAAAATATTTTTTTAGTGGGTGATTGAATGGTCACCTCTCTTGAGTATTCAAAAACAAAGAGAATATAAAAATAACTAACTTATTTACAACGAAAGAAGACTTGGGTTTTATGTTAAATGTTATGCATGAATTATATCTTTTAACTTTCTCAACCACTTCATGAGTTAGATGTAATTAATAAACTCATTTTGCAGTTTCAGAAATTAAAGTGCATATGGAGACATTATTATTGTTAAAATTAGAAAACTGATAAATGGAGACTTAACTGAAACAAAACCTTTCTAATGATGAGCCCTGGGCTCTTAACCATTTTCTTACATTGCATCTGTTTGTCTATCTTCTTACTAGGACCTAAGTAATGAGATACTTTTCATTTTACAGTTTTTAGGCTCTTGTAAATATCTGTAAATTCTAACTCTTACCTCTGTATTTTCTTAAGATACCCCACTAGCAAAGGAATTCTGGGATGTTGGCATTTTCTGAGATTTTCTGAGTCTTACTGACAGTGGCCCAGTTCATTATGGGCCTGTACCTTAGGTTCCACTTTTCTACCTCAGAACCTTTTCTGAAGAAAGCCATAAATAAGCTCATAAGATATCAATGTGATGATGATTTAAAAAATGATGTGATAAAGTTAATATTTATTGGAAGTTTAATGCCTATTAAATTTTGTTGTAAATAGGTTCCCATCCATTTTAGTACTGAACACAAATACAAAAGCAATCCTATAAATGGTCATCTAGAATTAGAATGCTTTACTTTTTTTCCTAACTGGAAAATATTCCGTTCTAGTTTTGCTTATGTAATTACAACTGAATCTTCATGCTTAATTTAGAAATCACTCCTCCAGGAATCTATGTGTCACCCATTTCCATGCTTGCCATTTCTACCTATGTTCCATTTATACCCTATATGACCCTTACTATGACATTTATCCCACTGTGATTTAATTGCCATCATCCATCTCATTGTGCTTGCCCAGCTTGAGTTATTTCCAAACAACAGTGTCTGTCAGAGATAATAGGTAGTTGATAAATATAGGTTAGATATAAATAAATAGGACTATATTTCTTTTATCTCACAATCTTTTGGCATTCAAATTATAGACAATTCCTCATTTAGGGAAGTTCAAAATTAACAGTTAGAGTCATATCCTTTTGGCTCTTCTTATATTTTAGTTCCTGTGGTGATAGATGCTGCCCCTGATGTTCCATTTTTCTGCCGCAAGCCTTTTTCTGAACGAAGTCATGTAGAGGCTCATGATGTGCAAAAGCACAGATTGTACATGGAAGGCAATTAACAAGGGGCAATTCTTAACTTCCCTCAACCTGATGGATCATACAGGGAGATACACTGCAAATTTCTTAGAGAACCTGGCATAATGTTCATGGGTTGCCTACCATGGTGTTCTCAGAAGTACATCTTTCTTTCCCCTCTAACTCTCTTAGCATCTTCCTTGTTGCTTCTTTGGATGAAGTTCCAAATAAACCACCTGATCCCAAATCTTTGACTCAGGATCCACTTAAGAAAGAAGTCAAACTAAGACATTTGGAAAACAAAATTCCTCTTTATCTAAAATTACTTTAGACTGTAACTTTCATGATCTCTTTTGCTCACTGCTCTTTTAACCTGAATTCTTACCTGCTTCCCACTCTGTCTGAGATTAGATTACTACAATAAAGGCTACAGTGGCTGGAGCATGATGCTCATGCAGCAAAGGTGAAGTATATTTTGTATCACTCTCCCATGCATCTCCATGGTATTTACATTCACATAACCAGTACCTGTTCACAGTCTTAGAGTCATTTTGCTCATTTCTTCTTGACTTTTTCTTTAGACACTGGGGTGAAATCCTAGGAAAGCAAGAGTAGAGAAGCTGAAAGCAGCTTCAATTACAACTGACTCTTAATTCAGACATCTATTATTATCACATAAATATACGTCTTGCTCATTAGTATATGCAGATAGTCTTTGGTTTCTGAGTCATTTTTTAAGAAGATTATGTGTCTTAGGCTAACAGTACAATTATTGGTGGTCCTGCTTTTCTAGTTACCTTAGGTGACTTGTTTGTTTGTTTACTTGTGATCTTTCCATTTTCTTTATATGTGTTTGTAAAGATATGAATTCCTCAGAGGTTTTGATAAGATGTTTCTTTATTTTCATTTCTTTCCAGGTATGTTTTAATCTCTGTTTTGATTTCCATATTTACCCAGGAGTTGCTTAGCATCATGCTCTTTAGTGTCCATGTTGTTGTGGGTTTTTGAGGAGCTTTGTTGGTGTTGATATTTATTTTTATTCCACTGTGGTCTAAGAAGGTGCATGGCAGGATTTCAACCTTAGGAAATTTGTTTATGCTTGATTTATGGCTGAAGATGTCAGTCATAAATCTTAGAATATTTTACGCGTGGTGATGTGTAGAATGCATATTCTTTGGTTGTTGGGTGGGGTATTCTGTAGTTATCAATTAAGTCCATTTGGTCAAGCGTCATGTTGAGGTTCTGGATCTCCTTGTTGATCTTTTGTCTTGATTATCTGTCTAGGGTCATGAGTGGAGTATTTAAGTCCCCAGTTATGATAGCGTTAAAGTCAATATTTTTTTAAGTTTACCTAGAAGCTGCTTTATGAAAATTGATGCTTCTATTTTGGGTGCATATATGTTTAGGATGGATATTTCTTGTTGATGGATTGAACCCTTTATCATTGTGGCATGACGCTCCATATCTTTTTAATTTTTAATAGTTTAAAGGTTATTTTGTCTGACATTAAGATTGCAACTCTTGCTTTCTTTTGTGTTCTGTCGCCTAAAATTTGGTTTCCCATCCTCTTACTTTGAGTCTGCGAGTGTCCTTTCTGGTGAGATGAGTTTCTTGGAGACAATATATTGCTCCTCATGATATTTTATCCATTTTACCATTCTATGTCTTTTCAGTGGTGCATTTAGTTCATTAACATTCAGGCTAATTATTGAAAAGTGAGAGTTTATCCCTGTCATGAGGTCCTTAAAGTGTTTGTTGCTGTTTGTTTGTTCTCTTTCTTTTCATTTTTGGATTGATTCATGTGTGTTTTCAATTTTCTTTCTGCATTCTTATGAAGAGCATCCTTGTTCTTTTTTTTCTTTCTTCTGTGTTTAATACTTTCTTAAGTGTTTCTTGTAGAGCTGGTCTGAGGCAGCATAAGCTCTAAGGATTGGATGTCTGGAAAAGATTTTAATTCTCCATCACTGATGAAGCTTAGTTTGGCAAGGTAGGCAATCCTTGGTTGAAATTGTTTATCTTTGAGAACTTGAAGATTGGGTTACAAGCTCTCCTAGCCTGAAGTGTTTCTGTAGATAAGTCTGCTGCTATTCTAATTGGTTTTCCCCTGGAGGTAGTCTGACCTTTTTCTTTCACTGCCTTTAGGATTTTTTCTTTTATACTTACTTTGTGTAGGCAAAATTAATATGTGTCTAGGAGTTGGTCTACCCATTTGTCATCTTGCAGGGGTTCTCTGAATCTCTTGTGTTTGAATGGTCACGTCACTGATGAGATGAGGGAAATTTTCTTAAATAATTTCATAGAATGTTTGTTCCAGGGTGGTCTCTGTCTCTCTTTCTGCCTCAGGAGTTCAATTCTTCTTAGATTTGGCCTCTTAAAATAATCATTCATCTCTTGAAGCTTTTACTCTGTCTTTTTAAGCTTCTTTTCTATGTTTTTGACATTTTGTGTTAGTTTCATATTTTAGTACTCAAGTTCTGAGATTTTTTCTTTTGCTTGGCTTATTTTTTCTTCTGCTTTCCGTGCTTATCAGGTTGTTATTTATTTCATTCATTGTATTCTTTATGCTATTATCTCAGTTATCAACTCCTTCATTCTTTCCTCTTGCCTCTCCTTGATTCTATTTATTCTCTCTATTAATATCTTGATATCTGAGTTTCTGGTTTGAGACCAGTAGTCATTCTGTTGGCTCTTCATTGTTTTCATTCCAAAGTCTCTGTTCTCAGTGTCTGACCTCCCAGGGGTCAGTGTGAGACACATATTCTTCTTTTGGCTTTTCTTTATTTGTGTAGATTTTCCTCTCTCCCCCCCTTCTTTAATTCTGTTGCTCAGTGTTGGAGGGATTGCTTTTACTTCTGTTTTCTCAATCTCCTATTCTTTCTTATGTGAATCCTCTGTCTTTGTTAAATTCTGAAGCTTGACTGTGGTGGGAGGCTGCACTTTTTCCATTTTTGAGATTTAATTGAGGAAGGAGCCGTAATTCAGAATCTATCTGCAGATCCCAGTATCCACTGACAGGTGTGTGGGACCCCTGGAATCTATTCCCCACTGCCTTACAATCTGTCCATGCACTGGGGGTATAGGTTTACTCCCTGAAAGCAAAATGAGGTATGAGAAAGGAAAAGAATGGAAACAGGAAGGGGGGGTGAAAGGAAGGTGGATAGAGAGGCGAGAGAGGGAATACAGACAGACGAACCAACTAACAAATGAAAAGAGACACAAAGACAGAAAATAGTAAAACAACAACAACAACAACAACACAGTTTTAAAGGATGGAAAATTCAAGATCAAAGTGTTACCATGTTTGTTTTCTGGTAAAAGTCTGGTCTCTGTTTCCAAGATGGCATTTTGAATTCTGTATTTTCAAAGAGGGGAAATTATTTGCTTTTTATGGCAGAAGAAGGAAAGAGAATACAAGCTTTCTTGGCCAAGCCCCTTTATATTGGCACCTAATCCCATTCATGAGAGATGAATCTTACAGCTTAATCCCCTTTTGATGGCACCACTCCTAATAGTATCACATTGGCAACACTTGAATTTTGGAAGAGACACAGTCAAACCATGGAAGCATGACTGCTAATATTTGTTTGGATGCTAAATATTGTAAAATTCACATTACTACTTGCTTGACTATTGTGTTTATTTAAAGACTGTCAGATTTTGTACTGGAACAAAGTTAAATGACTTGGAATTAGTTAGATCCTCATGAGGCTTGCTTTATGAAGTTTTGTTAGTGTGGGTTTGCATCAACCTATTGAGGCATGATCTTTCTGAAGATTTTTTCTGATGCTTCCCCTGTTGTAAGTTCTTTTCCTTCTCATTGGTAGAAACAAAATATTGCCTTCCTTCTGTGAGTTCAGACATTGTTCTGCCTAATTTTTTCCCCCATGATTCTTTCCCTGGCCTAGAGAAATTACCTCTTACCTACACACATGTCAACACTCAGTCAAAGACTGAAAGATATCTTCACTCTAATCTCTGGAACTCTCTTTTTATGTTGCTTCCAGGATTTCTGTCTGGGAAAAACTCTGGGATTCTACTTCACAATTCTAGCTGTACCCTTTGAAATCTCTGAAATCAATCTCTTAAACTCAAGCATGTAGGGTTTTGTTTGTGTTCCATTTTCCTGTGCTTTATATGGAAAACTGCCTTCAGACAATGAACTGGTGCTTTCTTTGGACTCACTTTGTTTTCTTTTTCTCTTGCTCTCTTTTTTTTCAAGAATCACATTTTATAATGTCTGAAAATCATTTGTTTATAAAATTTTGACTTTTTAAATATTTATTTAATGTAGAAAATTGTGGTTCCTAAAAGGAACTTCATCTCATTCTGTTGTGTTGAGTTGGCATCCAAAATCTTAAGTTTGCTATTTAAACTATTAAAAGCTTTGTTTGCACAGTGCACAGTGTTTTCTGGCCCCAAGTGATCATAAGTTTGATGATAACCACACACAACTGGGCAAAGATATATATATACACATATATATATATGTATATATATATATATCTGCAATGTAACAGTCCACATTGATTCTACAATGTAACAGTCCACATAACACGGAGTACTTGTTATATAAATGCACAAATTTTAGCAGCCTTGGGAAGAGTTTATTTGAATCCCTAAGAGTATTCCTTTGGGCAGGGAAAGAGAAGAAGAGAAGATGACCCATTCAGGTGCTTTGCAACAACAAAAATATGGATGTCAGTGTGAGCAAAACCTTTCAAAGTTATACTGAATATCAATAAAATAAACTACTACTCCATATAAGTTAATATAAAATGATTAAAATACAACTTCCTCCTACATTACTGTTATAATCATAATTTCAATACAGATTTTATTTGATTTTAGAATAGGCACGCTATCATGAAACACTCTCAGATCAATGAATGTTTCTTGCTTTTCAAAAATCAATATTTTGTACTTGAATCATTTTTTTTTTCAATCATTTCAGAGAGTCTAGATCTCTAAAAACTCTTTTGGTAAAATAGGAATAATTATTTTAGTCTCAGAGGTAGGCAACAAAAGTAACATAAAATAACTTCTTAGTAAAATATTGAAATATGTAGATCTTCTTTACTCCTTAAGGCAGGTTTTTATAGGATTATATAAGATGATTATATAAGATTATATAAGACAAAAACTGGCTCTTTGAGAAGATTTATGTTGAAATAGCACAAATAAGCAGCTTAATAGAGAGAAGCTATTGTGCAAATAATATAAATCAATCAGATGAGTTTTTTTATTTAGAATAATTTTTTTATTCAGAATAATTTCATAGTCTTGGCATCTTCAAACTTGGGAGAAAAGATGTGTGATACTTTTAAGTAGAATAGAGAGCTCCAGCAAGTTATCAAAAGTGGATCATTTAAACAGCATATGAAATTTTCTCAAAGAAAAAACCATATTAACTTCATTAAAAATATGTCATAATTCACTATCAGGTATACCATGGGGTTTAACATGATTACACAGTTTGAATAGAGTCATAAATAACTATAAATTATTAAAACAAAATTTATATTAAAATTTCTACTTGCTGTTTGACAACATAAATAATGTTTGCTGATCAAAATGAGCAAAAATGCTCTTTGAGGATCTATAAGGCAAGTTCAGTTATATTCAACTTGGCATTAAAGGTATTGCTTATCATAATGACAATGATGCAGAATCTCTTTTCTGTGTTCATGACCTTGAGTGTCAGCTGGTGACTCTGCAATGAGAGATAGTACTAATAAATACATAAAGTGACTTCTCTGTTCCAAAGTCCTTTCTTGATATGTGACACTGGGCAATATATTATTAAAGAATCACTGTACCAGTGATATATTGAAATAGGACACCACCAGAGAGTCGTATCTTAGAAAATGTATTATACTTTCTCTGGTCTTGGAGAGCTAAGAATGAATTTCAAAAGCTTGACCATGAGCCTATTTGAAGAATAAAATCAAATTTTCTCTAATAATTCTAATATTGCAATAAATGTCTACGATAACTATGATTTCAGGCAATCCAAACTCATAAATAATGCATTTTTTGCCTGATATGTATCTTGTGTATGTGTGGGGGAGTGTCTATACATACAGTATATATATGTGAACACTTAGTTACTGTTTGGAGGAAATAAATTTATAGTAAAAGGCAAATACACTGAACAAGATGGAGTATAATTATGGTCTGGGAGATTTGTGTTAGCAATATATACGAAAATAGGAAAAACAGGCATTATAAGAGTTCAGAACTACCATGAGGGAGTTCTGATGTAGTGAGTAGTGTTTTAACTTTAAAATAGGTTTTGAAACTGCTCTGCCCAAAGCTTAAACCTATGGATTCAACCTTACATTGTTACTTTGAGGGTAAAACTAAGAACACACAGAGCAAATAAGGACAACATGAGAAATTTTGTGTGTTTAGCACAATATGGGAAACACAAAGATTGTGAATTCTGCCCTGACTTCTCCACAACTGCTCAGATATAACATTTTTACCTCACCAGGCTTGTTCTATGCTAAGATAACCAACCAGTGTAATCAACTCAGCCAAGCATTGAATACTGTGAATAAAGTGGGTTCATTAGAGTCTGTGTATAAATGTTGAAAGGCTGTATCCTTCTTGGAAATGTGTGGTTAAAGTCTTAAGATGGTGGTGACAGGCTGGCCTTGAAATTCTGCCCACTCACTGCTCTATTAGTTTCTGGCCTGGGGCTCCAACTTAGAAGAAGCAGGCCACTTCTCTAGGTTTTTGAAGTTATTGTTTTGTGTTTGTTTGTTTGTTTGTTTAGGCTGCTTCTTGGTTTTTTATTTCCCCCAGAAGGAGTTTTTGTTTTATTTTAGTCTGTGTTTGTAACTTAACAAAAAATATCATATCTGCCTGTGGGGACCCTGAAGTTCATGGAGAAGGAGAAAACAAAATGGTTATTTTCATTCTATAGGTAAAAAATATTTAATAGCTCTCAACAAATTCAATAGATTTGGTTTAACTTCTTTTTTCCTTAGGTGTCATATTATTCAGTAACTTCATAGGAGTCAGGAAAGATTTGCGGGTCTCAGGCCTTAAACTGAAAAATCTGTGTCTTTCCAGACATGTGTTACACTAACTCTTATCTGACTTTCCACAAATCTCTATGATTCCTGCATTTCTGGTACTGCTTAAATTGGCTTATTTTCCTGTATTCAGCTTTACTTAATTTTTGGTCTTTGTTTTTTGAGTCTAGCTTCCCCAGGTGATCTGGATAAAACATTTGATTCATAGACACATTTAAACCTATGTATCATTGCTTCTTGTGTTGGTGGAATCTGGGATGATATTCGGAAAATTAAACATTTCAATACAGAACATGAATCCCCCAAAATGATACAGAACTTAGAGCTGGAGTCTAGAGACTCTACTTTGCAATAAACTACTTGATGGGTCATAATAGAGATGGTAAATATCTACAGAGGATATAGAAAGAAATATTTAATGACTGAGAGAAGCAGTATTTTTTATTTTTAAGAGTATAAATGCATTAAAAAAAATTTAAATCTCCTACAACTCTTTCTGTGTATATGGATGGATATCAGCCAATATGGAACTATATTGGTTATTCTAAATCAAATCTTTCTACTATTTATAGTTTAGTTTCATTTCTTTGCTGACATTTCTGATTATTTATTAACATTCTTTAAAAATCTCTTACAAAAATTTTAATTTATTTTATAAATAAAAATTGTGAGCCAAGATATTTCTTTCTTTCGCCTTTTTAAATATTTTTTTTAATTTACTTTAAATTTTTTTTTTTTTTTTTTGAGGTGGAATCTCACTCTGTCGCCCAGACTGGAGTGCAGTGGCCACTCCCGGCCACTGCAGCCTCGACCTGCTGGGCTCCGGCGATCCTTCCGCCTCCGCCTTCCGAGTAGCCGGAATTACAGGCATGCGCTACCACGCCCGGCTGATTTTTTGATTTATTGTAGAGATGAGGTCTCGCTGCCCAGGCGGGTCTCGAACCCGCGGGCTCAGGCAATCCACTCACCTCAGCCTCCCAAAGGCACGGGATTACAGGCTGAGCCACCGAGCCTGGCAAATTTTTTTCTTTTGCAATAAAAGTCTTCCTAATATGCCTTCCTACACCCTCAGGAGCTTGATCTAGCGATTATATATTTTATCTTTATATTCTAATCTCTACATTTATTTTTGTGTTCTGTCTTAAAAACAAAATCAACTTGCTTCTGTCTTAATATTCTTCTACATTCGTGCCAAGATTCAGAGGTGGTAATATAGTTTGGATGATTGTCCCTTCCAAATCTTGTTGAAATGTGAGTATCCAATGTGGGAGGTGGGGCATGGTGGGAAGTGATTGAGTCATGGTGGGCAAATCATGAATGATGGCTTAGTGACAGTCTCCCCATAATGAGTGAGTTCTTACACTATTAGTTCAAGTGGGAGCTGCCTAAAAGAGACTTACTTGACTTACTTCCTTTTCTCTTTCTCTTCCTCTTTTTCCACATGACATGCTGGCTTTTCTTCACCTCCCCAGTGACTGCAAGCTTTTTGAGGCCTCGCCAGAAGCCAAAGAGATGCTAGCACCATGCAGAATTGTGAGCCATATAAACATTTTTTTTCTTTATAAATTACCCATCATCAGGTATTTCTTCATAGCAGCACAAAGTGGACTGATACAGAGGCAGACACATTTGGCATATATTATTTGCTGACACCTAGGGCAAATTATAGAGACAGGAAGTTAAAGGCAGATGAGCATATTAGAAAAGTAGAATGATACTCCATGTAACAAATAATTAGAGTTAGTCATTACATTAGCTAAGATAGTTTTTGTTTAAACTAAATATCAGAAAACCATGACCCATGGACAAACTTTTTATAGACACATGGGCAGCGAGACCTCATCTCTACAATAAATCAAAAAATCAGCCAGGCGTGGTAGCAAATGCCTGTAATTCCGGCTACTTGGAAGGTTGAGGCGGAAGGATCGCCGGAGCCCAGCAGGTCGAGGCTGCGGTGGCCGCGAGCGACCACTGCACTCCAGTCTGGGCGACAGAGTGAGACTCCAATTCAAAAAAAAAAAAAAAACAACCCAGAAAAACAAAAAAATAGCCCACTCATTTATGTTTTGTATTTAGCTATTATTGCACTGCAATACCCAAATGGAGTAGTTGTGATTAAAAGTATATGACCTTCAGATTCTAAAAGATTTATTACTTGGCATTTTACAGGAAACTTGTCAACCCCTGTTCTCTGTCTTTCAATTCTGTCTACATCTGCAATTTCATATATACAGCCATGACTTCTACTTTGAGGTGTAGACTTTGGTATAAAACTGCTAATTTTATCATCCTACCTAGATATTATGCAGACATAGCCAACATAGTTTATCCAGAGAAGAATTGTTCATCCTATTATCTCTTCTCCCCCATCTCAAGCCTGTTTTCACCTTAACAGTATTTTATTCCTTACAAAATAACATGCAAATGCAGTGCTAGGAATGTTCTCACATTCTGTCCAAGATTAAGATTAAATATCACTTTCTCCACGGGCCTACCACAACTTCTATATCAAGATTAAAGGCTTTTTCCTTTTCATCATCTTGTTGCTTTTCTAAATGTTTTCAAGATTACATTCTTCATATTATTGTTTTTACTCTTTTACTCTTTTTGTCCTGGCTAGACTGTGAGCACCAGGAGTTAAGTAACTCTGTTTAACGTCTACTATCATAGTAGATGCTTAATAAATATCTACTTATCAGATATTTAAATGTTATTCAGAATTATGTCATTTCTTAAAATATATAATTCAATGATTAGTTATTTTTCAATTGTAAGTAGATTTTTATTAGATGAAAAGTATTATTAAGTATTTAAGTTTATAGTTAAATATGCCCTTGAGAGTTTACTCAGTAGTGACACAAAGACATGGACACTTTTATTGGTGGCAAGTTATCTACATTGAAGCAAATTATCTAGAAATAAATCATACAGTTTCTGAAGTAATACACAAATTTAAACAGCTATGATGAGTGTTCATGTCAAATAATACAACAGCTTATGAGTGTGATTGCATGCAGATTTTACTTTATGGTCATTGGAAAATTGGAGTTCAGATGTTCTTCAACTTGCAATGGGGTTACAGCCTGATAAACTCATTGTGAATTGAAAATATCACAGGTAATTTTTATGCATTTAATACACTTACCCTAGCAAACATCACATTTTGGCTTAGCCTACTATAATTTTGCTCAGAACACTTAAATATTAGCCTAGTGTTGGGCGAAATAATATCCAAAAGATTTGGTTATTATGCTACAGTACACTATAGCATATCAGTTGTTTACCCTGGTAATTGTGTCGCTAACTGAAAGCTGAGGCTTGATGTCACTGACCAACATTGCAATGAAGTACCATGGGGCATATCACTAGCCTGAGAAAAAAATCAAAATTTGAAGTATGATAACTACTGAATGTATATCATCTTTGCACCACTGCAAAGTTCAAAAATTTTAAGTAAGACTGTTATAAGTCTGAAGCTGTCTGTACTTTATATTGGAATGTGGGAGAGACATTTTGAAGGAGTAGCACAGAATCAAATCTGTTTTAAAATATTTGGATAGCCTACATTTTGTGTTTTATATAGTAAGATAGCAATACTTTATTTCATAATAATTTGCATGCTAAGAGATATTTTGGATGAAATGATTTATGCATTCAATACAAATTATTAATTTATCATCATGTTAGTAACAAAACAGAATATTTGCTAAAGTAGCATTTTGATTGCTTTCCTATGCCATGTCAAGTTATAAAAATAAGGATAAAAGAGAGAAAATGTAGATGTTTTAGTATTTATTTTCCTTCTGGCTCTATTGGAAATTTTTTGTTCTCAGTTTTAAAAAAATAATTATGACAGTTTTCAATGACAACTACTTTTTAAAAGGAAAGTGATATTTGTCAAAGAGGAAAACAAATCATGAAATGATACCACAGTTATACAATGATATTGATGACATTGATTTATAAAGCTTTCTATCATCACTGCTATGAAATAAATGTAGTTTTCTATATATTATGCTTTTAATTGTATACTCAAATTCTATTTATTTGTTGCATAGTTTTTTCCTGAAATTATTCCAAGAAATTTATATTTAATTCATAAAATTCAATTCTAATATTTATAGCTATCCGTTCAGACAATTCTATGGGAACATTAAATGTCACAAGTTTTAAGTGATTTTTTAATAACAAACATGTAGGACAGAACAGACATATACTAGAGAATTCATTGAGCTCAACAGCAATTGTTATCAAAATCTTATTAGAGATTGATGTGTTCTATTGTACCTAATTGATAATTCCATACCAAAGATTCTAATTTTCTTTCGGATCATTATATACTATCAACAACACTACTTATAAAGACTTTGCTATCACTGGACAGAGAAAGAAAGGAAATCAAAGCCTAATAATTTATTGTCATTAGAAAACATGGACTGAAAATATTCTAAAAATTTCTACTATTCCATCTTAATCATTATTGTGTTTGCTAACCGTAATATTTATTAAATTAAAATTTCATCATATAATAACTTATTTTTTTTTTAGTTGAGATAGGATGCAATCATTTGATACAGAAAAATCAAGGCGTTTCTGGCATTCAGAAACATTGGCAATCAATGCACAATACTTAATAATTTCAGTAAATTTAGCAACACTTTAAGTTTTGATCTCTTTTTTTCTTAGCAATTCTTGCTAAAATTCATATCTCTCACATTTCACTATATGAATTGATGAGGAACCAAGTCACTCCTCCAATACTTTGCTGAAAAATCTCCTCAGCTAAATATCTGATTTGTGCTTAGTACTAAATCATGATGTTCTCATGCTTTTTTATTTTCTGTGTCATTGGAGAATACTCTCACATTTCAGGAAATTTACAAGTTTGTTGCACACTGAACCAGGGATCAGAAACTTGCAAATTGCTATTTGTTCCTAAGCATGGTTGTCTTGCACCTGCATGCAACTTTCTGGATGACTAGAGATGATGGCGATCATAAGAGGTTTCTCTTTAACCATCTTACTTTTTTGGTCTCCCTGTTAGAGTTCTGGTTGTACTGCCATTGTTTTATGTGTCTAGTAATATCATAGAGAAGTTAGACTTTCTAATTTCTTACTACTGTGATCTGTTTTTTTGTTTTCAGCAACACCCCTGTATGTATAATTTTCCACAGTCTCCTCTAAATAAAGTCAGCCCCCCTCAGGGGCTTTACAGCTTTGTATCTTGGGTGTCCAATATTCAGCTTCTCCAACACAAGAAAAGAGAAAAAAGAGCAGTCTCTGACTTAAAAATTACAGATTCCAATTGTCCTTACTGAAAGTCAATGGATATTCTGTAATAAATTTTTCTTAATTTAGTGACTTAATTTTGGTAAATTTCCAAAGGCTGTAGTGGCTATTTTAAACAACATATTACATTTTTTATCACTATTTCTCTGGCAAGAAGATATCCCAAGATACTCACACAACTATTTTAGAGTACCACTCCAACGCAAGAGAATGAATAAATCAATTTTCCCTATGAAAATATATGTTAGTCTATCAGTACTATATCAAAACATTAAAATGTTAGTACAAAATAAAATAAATAATTTAAACTGTCTTAACTTTTGTTAAACAAAACACTGCATAATAATAAAAGTTGTATCTTAAAAATAAATATCAAAAGTTTTCCTTGACCAACATAAATTTTCTAATTGTATATAACAAAGTAGCAAGAAAACTTAAGCCTCCTTATTTTCATTTAGTATAACTATTTTTTTAATTATATTCCAAGCTGAGGGCTTGTGTGTTGAATATAATATTTCTCTTGAAAATAAAGCAATATTTTAGTATTATATTCACAAGTGTTTAAATTACTAGTAGTGTTGCAATAGCCTAACAAGTAAAGATGCTGTGCAATTTCTATACATATGCCAATAGAATTTAATTATAAATAATTTTGTACTTCAAATGTTTCTCTTTCTAGTGAGACCATATACTCCATCTTAAAGTTCTTATCTTTGATATGCTAATTATTATAACACTAAAGATACCACAAAGTTTTTATGATTTTTATTTTACTACTAAATTTGTTTACTTAAAACGAGGAATATCCTACGTACTAATGTTTAAGAAAAATTATAATTTTACATTTATAAAATTAATAATAATTTAGAAAATTTTTTCTAAAACATATTTTGAATAACTATTCAATTCTCTTTTATTGGATATTTGTGTACTGTGTAAACAGTCCTACAAATAATCTATTTGTATATAATTCATTTGTATTTGACTTATTTTTATTTGTGTAAAATCTATTAGAAATTTTTAGCAATGAACATTATGGTAACAATATTTTAAACTTGGAACTTGAAAAGGAATTGTTAGGAGCATGATAATAATGATTTACTTTATGTCTATGTTTGGCAAAAAAACTGGAATTCATTACAAGCAAAAAATAGCTGGATTGCCTGAGCCCACGGGTTCAAGACCCACCTGGGCAGCGAGACCTCATCTCTACAATAAATCAAAAAATCAGCCAGGCGTGGTAGCGCATGCCTGTAATTCCAGCTACTCAGAAGGCTGAGGCGGAAGGATCGCCGGAGCCCAGCGGGTCGAGGCTGCGGTGGTCAGGAGCGGCCACTGCACTCCAGTCTGGGTGATAGAGTGAGACTCCAACTCAAAAAAAAAAAAAAAAAATAGCATTTAGCTTTTCTTTAATTAGAAAATGACTATCTCTTTATACATATGACATCATACCAAACACACACACAAACAGAAACACACACACACAAAACAAGAGGTTCTTAGATTGATGAAAACTGAAATTATTTTTTATGCATGGAAAGAATCCTGAAAAGTCCTCTCAAATGCATGCTTCTGATAATTTTGTAGATTATACTGTTGTACTAGGTACAAACTTTCAAACCTTTAATAAAAAATTGATGAGTTTATGAAGATTATTAACCTAACATCAAGTAGAACAAGAACTAATTATATATAACTAAATTTAATGGAGGAAATAAAATAGTTTTTTATTTGAAACATTATTGATTCTTTTTATATTTTGTCTTTCAGAGTGAAGAAAACTTTTTTTAAAACATTTTTTGAGCTATTTGTAGCCTGTGACAATTTGGTAAAGCATACTTTTTAGGAAAATGAAACATTTACTTTTATCTCTACCTAAGCGATTTAGAATTTAAACACTATTTATAGAATATTTTTATAATATAATTATTTATATGAGTTCAATGAAAATTGTTTCCCTTTCTAATAGGATACAATTGAAGACACTAGTTATTTTATCAGTTTTGACAGGAATGGCACATTTTCTGATATGACCAGATTGCTTTGAGGAATTGAGGTTGACTTTAAAGCTGATAAAAAGTCGGTAGACTTGGAAAATGATTGGCCTGGTGCCTTGTCCACATGATTCCCTTACAAGTTTCCTGACTTCAAAGTAAGCAAAGAATGTCACTTTCTGACAGGCCCTGGAATCCCAAGATATTTGGGGGACCTCAAAAAGAGAAGAATGTATTCAGTTTGTACAGGTATTGCAGCCCCAGTGTGACGGAAAATTCATGGTGTGACTTGGGAGGCTTAAAAGTATAACCTGAGATTCCTTATAAAAAATTTTCAGCAAAGCCAATTTTAAAAGTCTAGATGGCATGGCCAATCACTGTTTTTGTTGCACTTTATGCCAAAAAAAAAAAAAAAAAAAAATCAGGACAGTTATAATAAGACTAACTTATTTTGCAAACAATGGTCTTAATATGATTTATTCTTGATAGAAATGGGGGACTAGAGAGAAATATAATGCTTCAGAAAACAAGCAAACAAATGAACAAATTATAAAACACCTATTATTAGACTCTAACCCTATCTATTTTTTTGTTTTTATTATTTATTTATAAGTTGGACTGAATCTTGAATTCTTGAATTCTTTTCTAATTATAAGTCTCCAAACTAAAATTTTCTAATTATTTTTCTATATTTCTGATTTGTAGTCACTAAAAATTAAAACTGCTTTTCCTGAACCGAAGCTGGACACTTGATATAAACTATGTGAGAAATCACTGCAACTTATATATAAACAGCCTTCATGCCTGCTGCTGTATGGACTACACAGAAAATTCACTTGGACATCTATATAAACTACAGTCTGAAAAATTGTCTGTTTGCCACTGTAATCTAAAGATGCTCTGAAGGCCGTGGCCATTGCACCCCTAAAGGTCTGCTAAAAAGTCACCGACACAAGGCAAGATTGATTAATAGGAGAAAAGGCATAGAAATTTTTTATAACGTGTATACACAGGACCTTCAGAATGAAGACCCAACTTCCCATGAATTACAGAAACTTCATTATTATCTTGAAGTTACAGAAAGATGGGGGCCTGATATTTTGGTAAAATAGGTTATGGGAGAGGGAAAAAGAGGAATTCTATTGAGAGACAACAAATGATTGGGAGAATAAATGGATAGGAAAACAGAATGACTTGTAAATAGTTCCCTTTGGAGGTTGAGTGCCTGAGAGAAAGGCATTATTTTGTAAAAATGGTTGGGCCAGATCTGATTAAATTTTTCCTCTCCTTTCCTGCAATAGGTAATTTTAACAGGAAGAAGAAGGAGCTTGGGAGAGACTGGGATTGGTAGGGTCAGAGAGACCTTGAAACAAAATGCTATATTTTGAAGTGAATTCCTTTGCACCCCTTCAGAGACTTTAAGATGTAGCCAAAACGTATTTAAATGTTTCTTTTCTGATTATCTCAATTTGTTTTTACCCTCCTTTGCCTATGTAATCTGACAACTTCTAACCCAAATCTTTCAACGTGGCTTTTATTATGTAAAAATGTCTGAGAAATAAATTTCAAATGAGATATTGAAGGAAATCAAATATTTCACCTCAAAATCTACTTTTTGACATATTTTAAGATGACTGTTCAGAGGAACTGCAAAGAGGATATGCCCTGAAAAGCTGTCTTTTGTTAGGGAGATTTGCATCTTTACAGAAAATCTATATTGAAATAGTAAGGCTTTCTTTGAGGCCCTTCTTGTCTAGATCTAGAAAAGACTGAGAGGATGATAGCTTTAAAAGTTTGAAGAAACATTTACTATTATTTCTCACAGACACTACTCGAGGTTTCATCTACATGACAAGAACACTTTTGCTAGCCACGTCTCTTTTTCACTACCTGCAATAACCTGTCTTGCCACTATAACTTGATTTACCATGATAACCTGGTTTTGGCCATATCCTGAGCCTCTGCTTTGTAACCTCAGATAATATGTAAGCTTCTATATCCCATTGGGAGATTAGGATAATCACTCTGTGGTTGTCGTCCATGCAAAATAATAAATTTCTATGTTTTTCCATGCCTTTTGTCACTTTTTTTTTAAACAAATCTTCACAGAGCAAAGGAAAGTTTTTCCTTGAACCCTACAATTTTTCATTGACTAATTGAAAAATTGATGATTGTAAGAAAAAAATTAAAAATTCTGACTATTAATCAGAGAAATCAGCAAAGATTGCATTTATAAAAATAAAATTTAAAATATCTGTTTTATTTTCTGCCTTCCAAATTATAGGATCTTTTTCAACTTTCCTAGAAACTAAACTTTGTTAGACTTTATCTTTTTCACTCTGAATTGTCAACCTAAAAGGAAGAAATTGAGGCAGAATTAATATACGTAGACAGTTTATTTGGGGAGGATTGCAATATAAAGTTGTAGAAATTCTCCTTGGTTTACAGAGATAACATTTGTCAGTGATTGGATTCACATTGTAAATATATAAGTTGTGTGCTATAGTGTCTGGTGTGGCAATATTAGTTTTGTTTTGTTTTTTCTTTATTTCAATACCTTTAAGAGGTACAAATAACTTTGGGTTATATGGTACTCAGTAGGTGATTTTTTCTTCCTCATTCCTTCTGAGTCACCAGTGTCCATTATATTATTTTCTATGTGTTAGGTTAAAAATCTCCCAGTGGGGCCTCCAAAATGTTAGGTCAAGCCCGATAGTGGGAGTCTGGCTAGCAATTCGATACCAATTCAATGCCAAATCGATGCTAGAAAGATGCAAAGAATTGCACAGAAGTTAGATTGAAAAATATAGTTTATTTAGAAAGTAAATTAAGGAGAGAGGAGCTTCACCTCCCTAAGATAGGGAAGGGGCTAGGAAACATGGCAGCCATAGTTCAAGGAGTTATGTGGCCAGACCATAGCTTAGGCAAGTAATAGCAAATTTCTGTTGAATGCCTTTAAACTTTCCCTTTGAGGGGAGCAGGTCATTAAGGTGACTGAGTGGTGGTCTGTTCCACATCATCACAAAGGGCAGGTAAGCACAGGTACTGACATCAGGTGATGGACAGCAGGCAGATGGGTGGGTCAATCACATGATGATTGCCATATCGATGGAGTCTGTGTCATGAAGGACGAGAAGAGCTGATTAGATTAACTTGCTTACAAAAAAAGCTAGGGAGGGGTTTGTAAGACAATTATCAATTGCTAACTATGAGAAACCTGTTCTGTCCTTGGCTAGTGGTCAGAGGGTAAATTACAGTAAAGTGCTAGAAAAACATGACAGATCTAGGCAATTAAAATGGCTGCTTATTGTGTATATTGACTTCATCTTGTGTCCTCTCACTATACCTTTACAGATCCTTAGTTTAGCTCCCACTTATAAGTGAAAACGTGTAGTGTTTGGTTTTTTGTTCCTGAGTTAGTTTGCTTAGGATAAAGTTCCCCAATTCTATTCACGTCGTCAGAAATTCTCACTGGCTTACAGAAATAGTATTGATCAGGCTTGGATTTACATTGTAAATCTATAGAGTATGGGTTATAGTGACTGGTGTGGCATTATTAGGTTAATTTATAGCTAGTTGTGGGAATTGCAGGCAGCTTCAAGAGATGCACATGTAGCTCAAGGATGAAGTAGGAAGCTATTGTTATCTCATTTTAATGTCTCTCTGGATCTGAAAACTTGAAAGGGCTCACATGCTTCAGATGAAAGTATCTTTCCTATCTCAGAATAAAAGCAGCATCTCAGTCCCCAGAGTGACATTTTTAAAATTTATAGTTCAGGGACCACATGCATTAGAATTACAATAGGGGCTACTTATTAAATTTCCAGTTTTCCAGATCTCTCTTAGGACCTACCAAAGAAGAATCCAAGGAGGTTTGACAGTATAATGTATATGCTTAACAGTCTTTTGTCTAGATTAATTAAAGTGTAACAAATAGGAGAAGAAAAATGGACTAGTAGGAGTTACTGACTACTTAAAGTACTCAATGCTGTTCAGTCTATGTTTTACAATATTTATTTATTTTTATTTATTTATTCTTTGAGTTGGGAGTCTCGCTTTGTCACCTAGGCTGGAGCACAGTGGCATAATCAGGGCTTACTGCAGGCTCAAACTCCTGGACTCAGGGGATCGACATTAGCCTCATGAGTAACTGAAACTACATTTGCGTGCCACCACACCTGGCTAAATTTGATTTCATTTTTTTTGTACAGATGAGATCTAACTATGTTGTCCAGGCTGGTCTCGACTCTTTGACTCAGCACTCTTCCCATTTCATTCTCTTAAAATGATGGGATTACAGGCATGAGCTAACATAGTCTGATTTTTATATTCTTTAACGTGCACACAATAGTCATTTACTCTCTATAACATAAAATAAAATCTCCATTTATATTATCAATATAAACTATTTGAAATAAGTAAATAATAAATCAATTTCTTTTTTTTTTTTTGAGTTGGAGTCTCACTCTGTCACCTAGGGTAGAGTGTAGTGGCATGCCCACAGCCACCACATACTAGACCTGCTGGGCTCTGGCTATCCTTCTGCCTCAGTCTTCTGAGTAGTTGAAACTACAGGTGCACACTACCATGCCCAACTTATATAAATGACTTTTAATAAGACATACATATTTTATACTCATTATTTTGTATAATTTTAAAAACTTTAGGGGATACAGATGTTTATCAGTTACTTGGATGCATTGTACAGTGGTGAAGTCTGAGTTTTATGAGGATGAGATATTTTGAGCATTTTTTCATATATTTATTGACCATTTGTATATCTTCTTGTTGATAGGTGTCTATTACATGGTTTGTCTACTTTTTAATGGGGTTATTTGCTTTTTTCTTGCTGATTTGTTTGAGTTTTTTTTTGAAGATTCTGGATATTAGTCCTTTGTCAGATATGTAGTTTGTAAATATTTTCTCCCATTCTGTAGATTTCCTGTTTATTCTGTTCATTATTTAATTTGCTGTGCAGAAGCTTTTGAGTTCAATTAGGTTCTACTTGTTTATTTTTGCTTTTGTTGCATTTGCTTTCAGGGTTTTAGTCATAGATTCCTTGCGTAGGCTAATGTCCATAAGAGTTTTCCCCAGGTTTTCTTCTAGGATTTTTATGGTTTTAGGTCTGATGCTTAAGTCTTCAATCCATCTTGTGTTAATCATTGTATATGGGGAGAGATGGGATCAAGTTTCATTTTTCTGCGTGTAGTTATTCAATTTCCTAGCACCATTTGTCGGTATCTTTTACAACTTACCTCATCCTTTAGTAAATTGTAGTTATCTTGAAGACATCTTTCATTTCCTTGGTTAAATATATACCTATATACTTTAGTTTTTATTAGCTGCTAATATAAATGTGATTGTGTTTTTAATTTAATTCTCTGCTTGGTTGATATTGGTGTATAGCAGTTCTACTGATTTGTGTGCATTGATTTTGTATCCTGAGACTACTGAATTCATTTATCAAGTCCAGGGGTCTTTTGCAGGAGTCTTTGGTATTTTCTAGGTATAAGATCATATAATTTGTACACAGGGATAGGTTTTTTTTTTCTCCCCCCGATTTGGATATCCTTTATTTATTTATCTTTCCTGATGGCTCTGGCTGGGACTTCCAGTATTCTGTTAAATAGCAGTGGGGAAAGTGGGCATCTTTGTCTTGTTCCAGTTCTAAGAAGGAATATTTGCAACTATTGCCTATTCAGGATGATAATGATCGAGGGTTTGTCATATATGTTTTATATTATTTTAAGAAATGATTCTTCTATTCATATTCTGTGGTGAGTTTTCTTTCTTTCTTTTTTTTTTTTTTTTGAGTTGGAGTCTCACTCTGTCGCCCAGACTAGAGTGCAGTGGCCACTCCCAACTGAGCCACCGAGCCCGGCTGAGTTTTCTTTTTTTTTAATGAAGGGATGCTGATTTTATCAAATGCTTTTTCTACATCTATTGAAATGATCATATGATCTTTGTTTCTCATTCTGTTTATGTGGTGGATCACATTTATTGACTTGTGTGTGTTGAACTATCCTTGTATCCCTAGGATAAAGCCCACTTGCTCATGGTGTATTACATTTTTGAGATCCTGTGAATTCAGTTAACTAGTATTTTGCTGAGGATTTTTGCATCTGTGTTCATCAGAAATATTGGTCTATAGTTTTTTGTTGTTGTGTCTTTTCCTGGCTTTAGTATTAGTGTGATATTGGCTTTGTAGAATGATTTAGGGAGAATTCCTAAATTTGAATTTTGAATTTTCTTTAGTTTTGTTCTGACCTTTATTATTATTTCCTTCCACTAGCTTTGGGATTGGCTTGTTCCTCTTTTTCTTGTTCCTTGAGATGTGATGTTAGGTTGTCAATATGTGATCTTTCAGTCTTTTATTTTTAAATTATTTATTTATATATGTACTTATTTATTTGTTTGTTTATTTATTTATTTATTTATTTATTTATTTATTTATTTGAATTGGAGTCTCACTCTGTCGCCCAGACTGGAGTGCAGCTGCAGCCTTGATCTGCTGGGCTCTGGCGATCCTTCCACCTCAGCCTGCCGAGTAGCTGGAATTACAGGCATGCGCTACCATGCCCAGCTAACTTTTTGACTTATTGTAGAGATGAGGTCTCATCAAGTAACCCAGGTGAGTCTTGAACCCGCGGGCTCAGTCAATCTACTCACTTCAGTCTCCCAAAGCGCAGGATTACAGACTGAGCCATCAAGCCCGGCTCACTTATTTAGCATTTGTAGTCTTACTCTGTAGTCCAGGCTGGAGTGCAGTGGAACAATCATGGTTACCACAACCTCAGACTGCTGGGTTCAGGCATCTTTACACCTCGGGCTTTAAAGTAGCTGGGATTATAGTTGCTCGCCACCAATGGCTTTTTTTTTTTTTTTTTTTTTTAATTTTAGTGAAGATGTCTTGCCATGTTGCCCAGGCTAGTTTTAAACTCCTGGACTCAGGCAGTCCTCTTGCCTCAGCCTCCCAAAGTGCTGGGATTACAGGTGTGCACTACCATGCCCTCCCTTTATGTCTTTTTAAAGTAGGCCTTAAGCTCTATTGTACTCCAATGTTTCCTTGTTGATTTTCTGCCTCAATTATTTTTCTATTGTCAGTGAAGTGTTGAACTCACCCACTATTATTGTATTGCTGTCTATTTCTTTTCTTTGAGTATTTTTTATAGAGACCATCTAGTGGTGACACATTCCTTCAGTATTTGCTTGTCTGAGAAAGACTTTTTTCTCCTTCACTTATGAAATTTAGTTCTGTGAGATACAAAATCCTTGACTGACTGTTATTATGTTTGAGGAGATTGAAGTTAGGGCCCTAAGCCCTTCTGGCTTGTAGGGTTTTTGCTGAGATGTCTGATGTTAGTCAATAGGTTTATCTTTGTGAGTTATTTGATTCATTGGTTTGCTTTTTCTCACTGCTCTTAGAATTATTTCCTTCACATTAACTTTTCTTTCTTTATTTTATTTTTTATTATAAATATGTGAAGTACAATTCAGGGTTAGGTACACAAACAATGATTATGCAGGTACCCTTGTTGATGAAGTATGCCCCTCCCTTCCCTAGCAGTTTCCCTCAACTCCCAATCCCACCCCCCACCTGATAGTTTCCGATTACTGCCAAATGCTTTCTTATAGTATTATAATTGTTCAAAGTCCACTTATGAGTGAGAACATATGGTACTCTGTTCTTTGTTATATACAATGGAATATTATGCAGTCATAAAGAAGGACAAATATATGGACTTCACAGCAACTTGGATGGATTTGGAGTCAATCATACACATTAACTTTTCTTAACCTGATGAGTATAAGCTTTGGCGATAGCCTTTATGCAGTGAATCTTCTGGGAGCTCTTTGGGTTAGTTGTATTTGAATTTTTAAAGACTGAGGAAGTCTTCCTCAATTATTCTCTCAAATAAGTTTTTCAAACAGGTTGTTTTCTTCCTCAGAAACATCTATGTTTATTAGATTATTATTTTATGTAATTCCACATTTCTTGGGTGTCTTTACTCCATTCTCTTGGTTTTTTAAAAATTATTATTTGGTTGGGCTAATTAAAAAACCTTGTCTTCAGGTTTTGAGATTCATTCTTCTATTTGTTCTAGTTTACTGTTAAAAGTTTCCTCTACATTTTGTACTTCTGTAAATGAGTCTTTCATTACCAGAGGTTCAACTTATTTTATTTATGTGTTTTTTTGGAAATGTCTGCCTCTTTGGAAAAATTTGCATAAATATCCTAGTATTTTTTTTTTTTTTTTTAATTTCCTTGTTTTGCTTTTCAACTTTCTCTTGGATCTCATTGGGCAATTTTAAATTCAACTTTTTAAATTCTATCTCTGGAATTTCAAAGATTTCATTTTGGTTACAGTTCATTACTGAAGCACTAGGGTTGTTTTCTTGCGTGTTGAAAATTATTTTATTCATTTGTCAGAAATATTTTTGTGGTTCTTTCTCATTTTGGTAGACTATTTCATCTTATTTTTGTTAGATTTGTTTTTTGATTCAACTCTTTCCTCTTAGGGGTGTGACTTTAATATGTATAATTTATATTCATCTAGCTTTGGCTCTGATCTTTCAGTGGTATGGGCTCTGTATGAGTTCCTTGATTATAGAGAATCTTTGTGTGATAGCTTTCTCAGATCCTGCTTATAGTAGCAACTATTATTTGTTTATATGTAGGTTCGCTGTCTTCTGTGGGGTAGAATGTTAAGAGAGCTTCTGAAGCTTATCTTTTTCTCAGTATATTTTCTCTGGGTTGAAATATTCAGTCTTCAGGCTGTTAAGAGGCACCCATGGGTAAAAGTTGGTTCCAGCGGAAGTAGGTGATTATATGTAATACCCCTACAGTGGGCTAAACCCTCAACTCTGATGAAGGTAGTTGAGTGAACTCTCATTGAAGTACAGTGAGGTCTTTGCCAGGGGCTTGGTAGGAGCCACATCATCTCCACTACTGGGTTGCCAGAAAATTGGTTCACTATTATGTTATACTCCTGTCCTGTTCTGAATTTTTAGATCACTTGCGTTCCTCTGTTTATCTGTAGAAACCCTGTAGGGAGGGAGTTGAATCCACCGTGGCTACTAACCTGATCCCAAAATGTTCACCTCCTACAGGGTTGGCATTACCCAAATATGTTGTAGAAAGGGCATTTATAGGTTCACTTGTCCTGATCTCTCTCAAGAGAGGTAAATGTCTGCAGTAGTATATGTGGGGAAGGAGAAATCTCCTACTCCATGACCCTTCATAGACATCAGGGCTGCTCAACTGCCACAGGACTATCACCTTCCCTCATTGAGCCCAGCACTCTGCAACTCTGCTGAAGAAAACTTGCATTGGGCTGATAGATCTGTGACACAGAGAAGCCTATACTCTGGCTTTATTTATTTATTTATTTATTTTTTAATTTATCCCATAGGGTGCTCTCCTAATGTGGTGCACTCCCCCTTTTCCTGTTAGTAGTAACCTGTGAGGACCTGATGTTTGTGAATCGTGCTGTTCTTTCAGGTCTAGCTACCCTTATGGGGCTACTACAGTTCAGCTAGTGCTTGGGAATACCTACAAGATATCTAGTGGTATGGAGGCACAGGGGCTGAGTTCTCAAGAGAACTGGAGACTGATATCTCTAGAGGATCCTCTGGAGAAGCTTTCTTATGCTATACACTATAGACTAGTCTTCAAGATGTGCAGTGATATGAGATTTTCTCCAATATCCTGATGTGGGTGTGTGACATTAAGTAAAGCTGAACTAGAATGACCTGTCCTCTGATTTCACAGCAGCATATATAAGCACCAGTTCTAACGAGGATGACAAGGAGTGACATAGAGCCCGTAATGTTCTCTTGGTTCTATGTAGCCTTGGTGTGGTGAGTTTCTCAATTACCAGCTGTGGTGGTGTTGTGCTGGGTACTTGCACAGCCTCATGGCATCCTGAGCGACTGAGGTGGCTTGGATAATGATTTTAGCTGAGTCTGGGATCATACCTTCCCAAAAGCTAAGTATTAAAGCAGATGTAATGGGCTATGCCAGTTGACCTCCATCCAGGAGGTGGTGCTTGCAGGAGTGAGCCAGTTGCAATGGCAGCTGTAGGCTTTCTGTTTGGCCTATGTCGCCCTATTGAAATACAGAGGTGACCTAGACTATGGGTGAGACTGTGGGGACTACCAAAGTTCTCTGTCCCTTTTAAGTTTTTGAGTGGGGTGTGGCAGATAAAACATTCAAGCCCCCCACCTGTGTGAACAGTTTGCTACATCAGTGGGGATTGGGAAGGAGTCCCCTGGTTGCTAGTTTAACGTTGCCTTGTACAAAGCCTGCCCCAAAGAATTTACATGATAACTGAAAGTTTGCTAGAGCAATAAGTCCCACCCATCTCTCCCACTTTGCCCTCAGGCAGTCTGAATTCAAATGTAAAAGTGTGGCTGGCCTCAGGCCTTTTCACAGAAACAGTCTGCCACAGAATTTGCCTTTGGGCAAATGAAAGTGTTACATTTTTCCATCCCCTCCCAGCTGGCTAGAAAGTAGCCATCAATAAGGTTTAAGTTTCTGGGAAATGGTGGCTGGAGGGGCTCAGTGGATTTTTTGGGGGTTTTTTTGTTTTGTTTTGTTTCCCCCCGGGCTGCTCCACAAGAGGTTCAACAGAGTGTGACTGTGGCTGGGGCAGTTTCTTGTGAGGGACCACCATACCATGAGGCTCAGGAGACTTCAAAGTCCATGGTAGGAGCACAGAACTCCTAAATTCCCCCTTACCCTTCTCCCCTACTGTGTCCAGAGGCTGCTGGTTGTTTGTATGCTGATCCAAGCAAGCCTGTCCAGTTCCAACCCAGGCTGATCAATTTTTCTTTTTCTCACACTGTGGATTGTGTTGCTTCTCTCATGAGCCGTAGAGTGTGCTGCTGGTCTCATTCATTCTTGAGTGCTGAGGCACACTGTATTTTGGTTCACTCCATGGGAGAAACCCACACTAGTTGCTTCTCATTGGTAATCTAGCTCCTGCAAAGTAAATATTTTAGAATAATGTTTGCATGTGTCGGAGGTAGAAAAAAAAAATGTTTTATTCTATACTTTTGGGTTCTTGGCTTGGTCTCTGTAAGATAAGACAAATTAGCAAGAGAAAATAAACATGACTTTTATTAACATATGTCTCATATATGAGGAGAAGTCTGTACAAGTGGCCTGCCCTCCAAAAATAAAATTTTTAGGGGGATTACCCTGCATGTACATGGGAGAAACTCAAGAATGAGTAACCCAAAGAAGTGTTTAGAATTTGGGATTATATACCACCTTTAGCTAAAGGAAAGAAATTTAGACTTAAGGGCAGAGAGGAGGCTGTCGTGATATTTGTTATAGAAGATTTAAAGCAGTGCCTTCTCCACTGATGAGTCCCTCAGGTTTAAGATTTATCCTTCTCTTACTGGTACAGAAAGACACCCTTATAAATGGAGATGTCCTTTGTAAGTATAGATTTCTCTTACATAATAGAAGAAACATATACTCTATCTTCAGAGTTTCTATTTTGTCTGCTATTTCTCAAAATAATCAGCACAAATTTATTCTTATGCCAGAAATACATATTTTGAGGTGGTATAATATGGACTCCTACACATGACTACAGAGATTGTTAACCACACAATACATAGCCGTAACATATTGCAAACAAGTATTTAAATTAGTGACAAGATTAGCTTTGAACCACAAATTGTTATTCCACATTCCTAATGCACACTGTGCAATATCCAATAAATATTTTAAATGATTAAGTTCATGATTGTTTTCATGTTATTAAGTTATATATATAAATGTCAAGACAAATGAGACAAATACAATGCAGTCGCATCTAAATTATGAAATTAAAGTTTCTGTACCACTCATTTTATGATGGCATAAGCAATAAATTCAGAAGCAATAAATTCACTATGATGTATCTTGTTTCTGTGTTGTAAAATAACAACTGACTAAAGCTTCTGCCTGGAATAACTAGGATGCAATATCATATCTTGCTGATGACTGCATAATTCTTTTGACTAGAAAAGAGACAAAGATCATTAAATAGAGGTGACTAAAGAAGTGTGACCTATGTTAGACAGCTCTTCTTCTTAGACATATTTAAAACACATAACAAGATAATGGCCTTGCTACTCACTGAACATTAAAGAAAAGTAACAGTTTATTCACATTTCCTGAAGAATGTCTCTAGGTGTATTAGGAATATTTAATTGTTGACATAATGATAAAAATGTTTTGCACCGATATATCAAATATTAATATCTGAGAGGGCTTTTTGACTCTGCAAGGTTAATTGAAATTAAAATTAATTATTATGGAAATTGAATCCTACATATACCAAAATACTGACAATGAATATTTTTAAGTGTTACCCCAAATCACTGCAAAGTAAAGAAAAATGAGACATATCTACATCCAACCCACTAAATGATATGTATATTAGTTTTACTTGACAGTCTCTTCTGACTCTCTTAGTGACAGATTTCAACTCTATGCCAAATTTGACATGACCACTTTACAGTTCAGATCTTCCTAACTTTGTAAGTAATTGATTTTTAATTTTTTGGTCTTAACGCATTCATCCCTGATATTATATCCATCACCAATTAAACACCTGCGCTACAAAACTTTGTGCTGATCCATTGTGAAAATTTCCAAAAAGATACATTATAGTTTTATGAATTATACACACTACTCCCATTAAAATTAATGGGAATTGCATAGCTAATTCCCTAAGTGTCAGTGTGAAAATTGTCCTATACTGTTCAACAGCCCTCAAAACTTCTCATTGCTTACCAGGTGTGCCAAATGTTGATAAGTGGATTGTGCCACCTGCTTTGAGCACAAATTTATTAAAATGAGAAAGAAAAAAAGCAATAGTAGGGTGCCATTTGTCATGTAAAGATTCAAACCACTTTACATCTTGGAAATATATAAGTAAAGTTTTTGGCTGGGCATGAATTAATATTTTGAAATTAATTTTATCATGAGAATATTTCTAAAGAACATCTAATTCTAAGCAACATATAGGTTATAATACTTTTCAACCAGATGCTTAATGAATATGGTAAATATATGACTCTTAATATTAAAGTAACATTTGGCTTCACTACAAGTAGAAAAGCAAAAATTTGCTGTATTGATTATCTAAACCCATTTTTTTCATTTTTTTTATACTTTGCTTTCATGAAAGCATGTTGTGAGAAATGATAAAAACTTTAATTTATAGTAAAAATAAATCATGTTGCAATCTCTAGTGTAATCGCCAACAATCTCAAGAAGGCAATAAATACAATAAAACTAACAAGAAGCTATAAGGAAGGGAATAAAAAATCAACTTACCTGTGAGAATGCAAGAAAGGGAAGAGAAACATATAGCAGGCAGAATAAATACAAGATGATTGATTTAAACCTAAATATAATAGCATTTACATCAAAGATTGTCATTTTTTTCTTAAAAGAACCTATTATATGCTCTGCATAGGAGGCCTACCAAAATTTTAAAAATATTGAAAACAAAAGATTGGAAACAGATAGATTATCCAAACACTAAACAGAAGAAAACTAGTGTAACTATAGTAATAGCTAATTTGACCACACAGACTTAAAGATCAGCAAAACTACAGACAAAGAAAGTTGCTTCATAATAAATGACCAATTTATCAGGAATATTTAGCAACTCTAAATTCTCATTTATTTTATATTATAATCTCAAAATATAAAAGACAAAAAAGAAAAAAAGCAGGAAATTACTGTGTGCTATAAGTATAGTATGTACATAAAAATCTTTTAACTTTACGGTTTTTAAAAATCACATACTCGAATTATATGGCACCTACATGAAACTCTGCAGAATCCATAGAATACACATTCCTCTCAAGGGCACCTAAAATATCATTTACCAGAATTGTCTATATTCTGAGCCAGAATATTTTGATTGAATGATAAACAAAATATCATGCATCACAACTTAGATTTAGTGAAAGTCATAGTTAGAGGGAGACTCAAAGCTATAAAAGCTTATTTCAAAAAAAGAAGTGAACATTATTGTCTGCACTTGTGGAAGCTACACTTTCCTAGGTGAACAAAAATAATAAGCAACAATGAAATCATCAATTAAACAAATGCATCAAATATATTGTATGGCTGTGATAATTTCTATAGAGAAAATTATAACAAAGTATGTTTATAGAAAGAACTGGGCATTAAGCAATAAAATCTTCAGCCCCTTATTGAGAATTAGTTTTTAGTGGTAGTAGTTAGTTTTTAGTAGTAGCATTGTGCAAAAGTTGAAGAGAAAAATGAGTGAGCCATTTCAGGAGAAAATTTTCCAAGCAGAAGGAGAAAGAAGTGAAGACTCCCTGCAATTGATGCTTGCTTGGATTATTAAATAAGAAGCCACTATGATTCGTGCAGAGTGAGAGACAGTAGAAAATCACCATTGATGAGGGAGAGGTAATAGAGCCCAGACATGATAACGTTTCTTGGCCATTTTAGAACTTTTAAAATTTGCTCCAGAAAGCAGAAAGTCATTGGAGAGTTTCAAGTGGAGGAGTAACATAACTTGACCTTTTAAAAAAATGACTCTGGAAATTGTGTTGCAATAGATTGGAAGAAGAGGGGAAAACAAGGGTGAATGTAAGGAAAATAGGAGTTTAGTGTAATTATCTAGGGTTGACTTTGTGGTAATAGTGCAGGTAGTGACAACTTATATGGCCCACATATATTTCAATTGAGCAGCTGACAGAATTTTCTAGCCAATAGGGTGGAAAGTATGGAGGAGAAAGAAAGTTCAGATATGACTTTAAGTCTAAGCAATCTGAAGAATAGAGCTATATTTTCCTGAGATAAGCAAGACAGTAGAAGGGGAAATTGCAAGTTCAGTTTGAGAAATTAAACTTATATTATTGTTAAAGCCTACACATGGAGGCATTTGGCTACATGACTCCGAAGCACAGAAAAACAATCTTGCTTGAAGACGTAATTATGGGAGTTTCAGCAGTTTGTTTCAGAACCATAAGAGACTCAGGAAAGGAATTCACGGGAATTAGGGACCATAAGTATGACTAGACTAGCTCAAAATCTGCTTTTAACTTATACTGGCAATATTCTCTCTAGTTTTTTTTCTAAATAGAAAACAAAAATTAACATCAAACCCTAGATGTTTTGTACTATTTTAATATTTTTTCTAAATTAATTGTATTATATACTGTATATGGCTCACTTTTTAGCATATTGGTAGTCATTTGTTGTTTTTCTTCCTCAAATAAAATCTTAATTGTGACCCACATATGTTGTGTGATATCAGTAAGTTACTTAACTTCTTTGTGACTTGGTTTCTTCATGTGCAAAACATTAATAACAATAGGTAAGTTATAGTGTGGGAATTAGACGTGTTGACACATGGAGAATAGATATCACAGTACCAAGCTTGGTATAGCCTTTAATAAATTTTATCTCAATATAATTGATCTTCGTAAATACTATTATCATCATAATCCTGAAGTAAAGATTCCCATAGAGGTCTTGTCCAATAGGTACTTGGACTAAGAGAAATCTATGTTAACAGTTTAGTCAAAATCTGGGCTCTCAGATAAATCAAAAACAGGTATTAAGTGTCTCATATACAACAATGCCAGTGCTAAGTAATTTCATGTAGAAAAGTGAAAGTTTTAAAAAGAATGAATCTTAATCAAAATAATTTTAATTGAGATAGTTAGAGGACACCTGTATACATTTGTGCCTAACTTTTTCTACATGAGGCCTGTTGTCAGCTATATTATAGAAAGATCAGAGCAAAAACACATTGATGTCGTGGAGAGTAATATTAGATAGGTACTAATCTACACATGTTAACACATTCACTATTCTAATAAAGTTAACAAATGGGAAAAGTTGTAATAACATTCTCATTTTATAGATAAGGAAATGGGCAGAGGATGGTTAAATAACATTCTCAAGGTCACACAGACACATCTAGAAATCACGTAACTGAAATGGTGAACAAGTGATGTACCTTGACAACATATGTGCTTAGTCATTAAACTATAATGCTTAACATGCAATTTGCCAGGTGTCAAAGAAAAATTGCACTGGGCAAGTTAAACCGCAAGGAAAACTTTATTAAAGACCGTTGCAATAAGGGTCAAGGCCACTGCAATAGAGAAGAAAGAGTGAATTCAACTCTGGGGAAACAAAAGGCTAGAAAGTTGTTAAGCACTGGGGTGAGCTAATAGAAGAGTATATAAAGACTTTATGGGAAAAATTGGTCAATTTAATTAGGCCATCTATGTTTGTTAATTGGTACTGCTAAACTGTATTTGCTAATTGAGTACATTTCTACCCTCCCACAGAGACTGGAAAATAGAGGTATTTTTTGGGGGGGGAGGGGGGAATAATAAGCATTTAAAAAAATTTTTAATTTGAAGTTGTGGGGTACAATTCAGGGTTAGGTATACAAATGGTCATTGTACAGGTAAAGTTTAAGCCTCATTTTTGTTCCCCACTTCACCTAGTTTGAGATCACCTGTTACCCTTATTGATGAAGTGTGCACCCCATTCCCTGGCAGTTTCCCATTACTGCCAATCTGTTTCTTGTAGTATTATGATAATTGTTCAGGATCCACTTATGAGTGAGAACATATGGTACTCAGATCTTTATGTGATAGATCACTGAGTATTGCAGACTCTAAATCTATCAAAGGGATTGCACACTGATCTCTGAGGAAAGAGATTACTGGGATATAAAACTAGGTAGAGGTTAGGGGAATATTTACACCTCAAAGGTACAGAAAAAATATATAATTGCAAGTTGTTTACAGTAAATAGTCTAAAAAAGAGGGAAGCCAAAGACTTACAGTTAGGAAGAAAACTATGCAAGTTTTATTAGAGCTAAGGAGAATGCTAAGGCTACCTCGGTCACATGTCAGGCTGATATTCATTTTAGGGGTATGAATACTTTTTTTTTCAATTACAGAGTGAATTTAGTTATCGAGGGAAGATCATTGGGTACTCGCACACAAAAATAAATTGTGTGGTTAGATAACTTAGAAAGTAATTTAAATTACATTTCAGGATGGCAGAGAGTGTAAGGGGCAGGGCGGAGGGAGGGAATAAAAAAATAAATTACATTTAACCTTTTAATTAAATACATTCTGACAAGAAAATATATTTTCATTTTAAGGATAAAATATATAAATGCCTAAGAAAGATATTTAATTAAATTCTAAACATTTGAATTGTTAATACAAAGGATTTTTAATCATACTATATATTTTTTTATTTTTAAAAAATATATATTCAAGGAGTACATTGGAGCCCATCACTCAGGTGGTGAGCATGGTACCTATGGTTAGTTTTTCAACCCTTGCTTCCTTTCTTTCCTCTGTCCTTTAGAAGTCCCCAATGACTGTCATTCCTATTCTATGCCATTTTATTTAGTGTTTAGCACCTACTTATAAGTGAGAATATGGGATGTTTACTTTTTTGTTTCTGTGATAATTCATGTAGAAAGATGGTCTCCAGCTACATCCATGTTGCTACAAATAATGTTTATTTTTTTATGACTACATACATACTACCAATTTAAAAGCATATAACAATGTTTCCACATTTTTAAAACCTATGACTGCAATTAACCTGCAACATTAAAGTTTTTGCACATTCCCAAATTTCTATATTTCACTTTCCATGGCCTCAATCACCCATTGTCAACACGGTCCAAATATATTAAATTTAAAAGTTACAGACATAAAAAATTCATAAATTTTAAAATGTGTGCTTTTCTGGGTACCGTGATGAAATCTCGTGCTATCCCACTTTATCTTGCTCAAGATGTGAATCATCCTTTTGTCCAACATATTCACACTATACATGCTATGCACCCATTAGTCACCTATAGCTCTTTTGGTTATTCAACTGATAAAACACAGTATATATGGTTTTGCAGAGGCCAAGGAAATGTTTCCCTTTCACCCTCTGAAGATTCACTAACAAATCAACTCACAAAAAAGCAGATTAATAGGAAAGAAGGCACACATATTTATTAACATGCTTGGGGAGAAACACAGAGTGATTACACCAACCTCCCAGTGGGATTCAGAAGCTTAAATACCACCTTAAGTGTATAGAAAGAACGAGAGCCTTGGATCATTGCAAAAAACTTATGGTGGCAAAATAGGTTATGGGAGAAGATGAGGTCTGCCTAGCAAAGGTGGTTTTGTCATGTAGATGAAACCCCTAAGGTAGTAGCCCTCAGAGAGAATAGACAATAATTATTTCTTTCAGATGTTTTAAAAGCGTCTGACTCTCAGTTAATCTTTCCCAGATTAGGAGAGTGTCTCAGAGAAAGCCTGGTAGGATCAGTGCAGATTCTCTACAGATGCCAACCTCCCCTACAAAAAGTCAGCTTTTTAGGGATACTTCTATTTTCTTGCTCCCTGAAGAGTCATCTCAAAATATAGAAAATCCCCTACATACAAATCTTCAAACTGCTAACTTTTAAAGAAGGGATCGTGTGTTCTCACATCCAATCCTGTAAGTTAGTTCACCTGTCTGGTGTACATTTTCACGAGTATACATCCCCTACAAGTGGTAGTGCTTTTGTGTACTTTATTGTACAGTACTATATATTTGCTTTTTATGTATTATTTGTTTGGAAAATATTATAAACCTATTACAGTAGTATAGCCAATTGTGTTAGTTTTGTTAGTACTATATAGCTGATTATGTTAGTAGGTACCTAGACTAACTTTGTTGGATTTATGAACAAATTGAACTTACAAATGTGTTCTCTGAATGGAACTTAATCATATGTGGGGGACAACTGTATGCCAAATAAGTATATTTTGGAGTGAAATACTTTTCACATTCCTTCAGTCTGTATGATTAGTTTGAGGCATCTACTAGAGGGTCCTAAAATGTAACTCTTGCAGATGAGGGAGGATATTATGATTTGTTTGACCACTTCAAATCTCATGTTGAAATGTAATCTCCAATGTTGAAGGTGGGATTAAATAGGAGGTGTTTGGGTCATGACTGCAATATGGATCCCTTATGAATAGATTAATGTCCTCCCTGGGTGGACAGAGAGGGAATGAGTTCTCACTTTATTAGTTTAAATGAGAGCTGGCTGTTTAAAAGAGCCTGACACCTCCCCTCTCTCTCTTGTTTCCTTTCTCACTGTGTAATTTCTGCACAATGCCAGCTTCCCTTTGCCTTCTACTAAGAGTAGAAGCAGCTTGAAGCCCTCATGAAAAACCAGATGCTCCCACCATGCTTCTTATATAGCCTGCAGAACCCAAGCCAAATAAACCACTGCTTTTCACAAATTGCGCAGTCTTAGGTGTTCTTTTATAGCAATACAGACTAAGAAAGAGACGTTCATATTTACAATTACTTTAAATTCTATAATTAGTTTAAATTATAATTTAAATTTTCCCTAGTTTCAATGATGGTGATATAATTTCAAAGTGAACATTTTTTAAACTAGCATGTTACCGTTATCTTATAAAAGGCATTGTAATCAAGTGTTAGTATATGTTTATTCTTACAGCATAACAAAATCTCTTTAAAATGGCAAAATATATGTTTGCATATTTTAAAAATATTTGCAAACAAAAAGACAAAGAGCATGCTAGAATAAAGTGAAATATTCAGTGTATGTGGCATTAGAATTTATGAGTTCTGTTCATATAACTACACTGAACAAGAACCTCTGGGCTTATTCATTGCAAGTACTTGTATCACCTATTATGCTTTTTGTATTGAGTTCAGGAGGAGAAATTTAAAGTCCTCTTTGTATTTTATTTTAGTAACACTGGGTTAGAGTACTTTCTTGCATGTAGCTAAGGTCTCACTCAATGCAATATAATGATGCCTCCTGTGGATCTGAAAACCATACACATAACTGCCTGCTGAGCAAATTGAGTCTAAGATGCAGAATGGAAGAAAACTAGCATTATTGAATGCTAGAGTTGAGAGTGAAAGATTCTTTTAAACTAAAGTAATCCAAAAGATGGGTAAGATCTGTTAAAAAATGAAGTCATTTCTGCTTCCTAGAGTCCCACACAGTAGGAGAAAGTATCTAAAATGTTAAAAACTGTGCAATTATATTTATAATTTTACAAGTCTTGTTATTTCCATTTCCTCAACCATTCACTATTCTTAAAGTAGACAACCCTCAGACAATCCTGTCTGTTTTAACAAAATGTAGTGCAAAATTAAAGAGCATAACACTGATGACAGTATCCAGAAACTGAGGCTTTTTATTCAAGCCTAAAGTTATTTGTTAATAAACCCCTTTATTTTAGAGTAAGGAAAAATGAATTTTCCGAAAAAAAGTGCACTTATGCATACTTTCTCATATAGAAATACTTCCCACTGAGAATAGCTATATACTTGGACCAATAGTGGGATAAAATTGGGATTCTGCAGCAGAGCTGGATACTGAGTTGATGGAGAAGGAAAGATCAAATAAGAGGCAGAAGGAAGAAATGCTCCAAGACTTAAAGTAATACTAATTAAAGCAGAAAGAATTTTAACTCTCTGTATATAGCTATTACACTATTCCAATAACTTTTATATTTTCCCACTGATTTGAGATGTTTTTATTGTTAAACTCTTAAGTGTGTTTTTTTCCAGTTTTGTATATTTTATTCTAATTGTTTTGTCTATTCCAGCCATAAATATTGATTTTAATTTTTAAAAAAATTAAATCTATTTTAATTACTGAAGGCTAGCCCTTTTTCAGTCTTTTCCTGCAAAGTATTGGAACTGGTTCAATTGTCCTATGGAACCAATGTTTATGGCTTTTCAGTAAAAATAGAAAATGACTTTCTCAATTTTATTTTTTCTTTATTTATTTTTATTATAAAGATGTGGGGTACAATTCAGGGTTAGGTGTTCAAACATTGATTACGCAGGTGCCCTTGTTGATGAGGTATGCCCCTTCCTCCCCTAGCAGTTTCTCTCAACTGCCAATCCAACCTCCCCTCCCCTGACAGTTTCCCAATACTGCCAGTCCCTTTCTTATAGTATTATAATTGTTCAAGGTCCACTTATGACTGAGAACATATGGTACTCTGTTCTTTGTTTCTGTGATGGATCACTGAGTATGATCGACTCTAAATCCATTCAAGTTACAGTGAAGTCCATATGTTGTCCTTCTTTATGGCTGCATAATGTTTCATTGTGTATATGTACCACATTTTTAATACAATTTTAAAATTGACGTTTGTCCTATCTGAAGTCCTTTATTAGGAAATTGTCAGGCATGCAGAAGAAACTGAAATTTACTCCAGATCATTGTATCGAGACAAGAAGACATCAGGCCCCTCTTCTACCTGCTATGTGTTTTCCTGAATGCAGCACCTGTTGACCAACTCCTTTTCCTTACTTATCCCCAATCTCTGTTTTCCTGCACAGAGTTACATTTCTTCCCTGCTACCTAAACCCAAATTTCAGTCGGTTGGGAAGATGGATTTGAGATTTGTCTTCCCTCTCCAGGTGATGTCACCCAGATAAAAAAACCTCTTCTGGCATTAGTTGTTGTCTCAGAAATTGACATTCTGTGCAGCAAGCAACCAGACCTTGGCCAAACCCTTGGCACTTGGCAGTCAAAAATAAGACTATAGTAGGTGGAAATTGCATGAAATTTATAGGTTCTTTTTGGGGGGAAATGATACAATGTGATCTTTCTATCCCAGTCGTAATATGGGCTTCTGTAGTTTCAGACTTAATTCCTGTGCTTCAGAGCAGTTTTATACTTTTCCCTATGTTATTAATTTCTGCTAGTTTATATTTATGTATTTGTTTTGTTTTTAATGTGTGCTATTTTGTTATTATTTGTTTAATGATAGTGATGGCGTGCCTCCTTTTATATTATTCCTATTGATTTCTTTCTCCTTGCCAGTTTTTGTTACTATACATTGAGGATTTTATTTTTATAGGCTTATTTCATGAGCTTTATTTGCTATATGTAGTAGTGTTTCCATAGACTACATCCAGTTTTCTAAATATGTAGTTACATGGTCTGCCAAGTGATATAATTATATTTCTTTTGCTCAATTTTTATTACTCGAATTGTTTTCTCTTGTCTAACTGAATTAGCTAATAAACCCAACACAAAGTTAATAATATTGTCTTGTCTTATTCTTCATATTAGTACATATCATTAACTTTGTGCATTTTTTTAAAAGTCTGCTTTTTGGCCAAGGGAAATAAATATGTTGCAAATGCATTTATTAATTTTTTTTTTCATTATGGTAAACACACATGTCTGTGAATTCTGTCAAATGCAATTGTAACAGAAAGAAGTCAATGCCAACTTTGTGGCAGCCCCAGAATCAGTCTGAACTAATTCTGGTTAGGGGCGTGGAAAGGCTGCCCAATTAGTGAATTGTTCTTTTCTCAGTTAAACTCTGTTAAATGTAATTTGCCTAAAGTTTTTCTTTTAACGTCATGATTCATCTCCTCATTTTGAATAATTATAGCTCTTATTATGTGTGAAGTGATGGCATTGTCTAGAATTTGGGGGTCAATATTTAGCAATAAATATACAAGTTTATTAATAGAAAATTAGTTATATTTCTGATACTAGTAAAATGGTTTTTGGACACTGCTATTAATATTCTCTGATTTTTTGCAGAATTTATGGATAGCAATCTGTGGTGTGTCTTCGCTGTACCCATGATTATGACACTGATATCTGTCTTAGTCATATATTTATTCTGTATCAATATTCTACTAGAATTTTATAATTCTGTAACAAACCTTGTTTAAATATGTTGGAATGTTATTTTGATACACATTCTGTTTTTGGAATTTGTATTACCTTCTAGCAGTGTTTTCAAAAGCTTATTTTGAAATAAGGTAACCAATCTTATATACACACATTAAAAATCTTCTTTCCCAAATGACTTTGAAAATGCTGTAAAAGCTAACATTCCATACATATATTATAATGCAATAATTGCATTCATTCAATTTTATAAATGAAACCAAAGTTATTGAAACCAAGTGGTCATTGTACAGGTGAAGCTTAAGCCTCCCATTGGTTCTCACTTGGACTGGATTAGGATCATTTATCCCTACTGATGTTATGTGCCTCTCCCCACTCCCTCCCCTGGCAGTGTCCCACTACTGCCAATGCATTTCTTGTAGTATCGTGAAAAATGTTTAGGATCCACCAATGAGTGAGAATATATGGTCAGTTCTTTGTTTCTGTGAGAGATCACTGAGTATGATAGACTCTTAATCCATCCAACTTGCTGTGAAGTCCAAATTTTGTCCTTTATGGATGCATAATATCCCACAGTGTATGTGTACCACATTTTTAAAAAATCTAATTCACTTTCTATGGCCATCACAGTTAGATTGATGTTTTTGATATTATGACTAGTGCTGCAATAAATATGCATGTGCAGGTATCTCTTTTGTATATTAATTTGAGTTCCTCCAGGTATATTCCCTGGAGTACTACTGGGTCAATGGAAGGTCAATTTTTAGACATTTTAGAAAATACTACACTGTTTTCCACAGAGGTTGACTAATTTACACTCCCACCAACAGTGTGGAAGCATTCCTTTTTCTCCGTATTCTCTCTAGTATCTGTTGTTTTTTGAGTTTTTGATAATGGCCATCTTGACTGAAATTAGGTGGTATCTCAATGTGGTTTTGATCAGCATATTTATTTATGATTAATAAGGCTGAACAATTTTTCATGTGTCTTTTGGCTATTGTATGTCTTCTTTTTAGAAGTTCTATTCATATATTTTTGCCCACTGTTTAATAGGGCTATTTTTTTTTTCTTTTCAGCAAGTTTAAGTTCCGTATAGATCTTACGTGTTCAGCTTTTGTCAGATAAACAGTTGGCAAATATCTTTTTGTCTATGAGCTGTCTCCCCACCCTTTCAATGGTTTATTTTGCTTTGCAGAACATTTTCAGTTTGATGAGGTCTCACTTGTCTATCTTACCTCTCGGTCCTTAATCCGTTTAGAGTTGATTTTTCTGTATGGTGATAGGTAGGGGTCCTAATTCATTCTTCTGCCTGTGTTTAGCCAGTTTCCCCAGCATAATTTACTCTCCAGTGGTTGTCAGTGAAGGCTTTGTAGAAGATGAGTCGGTTGAGAAATTGAGGTTTTACTTCTGGAATCTATCTTGTTCCATTGGTTTATATGCCTGTTCTTATACCAATACCAGGTTGTTTTGATTATTGCAAATTTATAATAGGAACATTTTTACTTTTGTTGTCTTCTTTGAATTCTTTCAGCAATGTTTTGTAGTTTTTTTTTTAAAGAATTATCACTTTTCTGGTTAAGAAGATGCCAAAGTATTTCATATTATTTTGTGGCTATTGTGAATGAGATTGTGCTTTTCATTTGGTTCTCTGCCTGTTTGTTGTAGATGTATTAAAATGCATTGTCTTTTGCACATTGTTTTTGTACACTGAGACTGGCGCAAAGTGCTTTATCTGTGCAAGAAGGTTTTTGACAGATTCCCTTGGGTTTTCCAGGTATAGGATCATATTGTCAGTAAAAAGGGATAGGTTAGCTTCCTGTTTTCCTATTTGGATACCCTGGTTTCCTTCTCTTGCCTGATTGCTCTAGCTAGGACTTCCAACACTATATTGAACAGGAGGGGTGAGAGTGGGCAGCCTTGTCTTGTCCCAGTTTCCAGAGGAAATGTTTCCAATTTCTGTCCATTTAGCAATATGATGGCTGTGAGTTTTATAGATGGCTCTTACTATTTTGAGGCATATTCCCTCTATGCTTAGATTTTCAAGGGATTTTATCAAGAATGGATGCTGGATTTTGTTAAGAGTATCTTCTCCTTCTGATGATATAATCATGTGGTTTTTGTTTTTATATCTACAGATGTATTGAATTATATTTATGGTCTTGTGAATGTGAAACCAGTCCTGCATCCCAAGGATGAAACCTACTTAGTCATGAATAATTATTGAGATGTACTGTTGGATCTGATTGGCTAGAATCTTGTTGAGAATTTTTATATCTATGTTCATATCTATGCCTATACTTCTCTTTCTTTGTTGGGTCTATACCCAGTTTGGGTATCAGTGTGATGTTACCTTCATAAAATGATTTGGGGAGAGTTCCATTTTCTTGATTGCCTGCAGTGCTTTCAATATGATTGGTATCAGCTCCTCCTTGTATGTTTTGTAGAATTCCACTGGAAAGCCATCTCGTCCAGGACTTAGTTTTTGTAGGTAACACTCTTTTTTGTTTTTTTTTTAACCTTTACATTTTTTATTTTAAAATTGTGGTGTACAATTCAGGATTAGGCATGCAAATATTCATTATGCAGTGCCCTTGTTGATGAGGTGTGCCCCCTCTTCCTCAGACAGTTTCCCACTACTGCCAGTCCCACCTCCCCACCACCCCAAGCCCCCACAGTTTCCCACTACTGTCAATCCTTTTCTTTTTTTTTTTAATTTAAAATTGTGGGGTTCAGAGCCAGGCTCGCTGGCCCAGCCTGTAATCCTGTGCCTTTGGAAGGCTGAGGTGAGTGGATTGCCTGAGCCCGCAGGTTCGAGACCCGCCTGGGCAGCGAGACCTCATCTCTACAATAAATAAAAAAATCAGCTGGGCGTGGTAGCGCATGCCTGTAATTCCGGCTACTCAGAAAGCTGAGGAGGAAGGATCGATGGAGCCCAGCAGGTCAAGGCTGCAGTGACTGGGAGCAGCCACTGCACTCCAGTCTGGGCAACAGAGTGAGACTCCAACTCAAAAAAAAAAAAAAATTGTGGGGTTCAATTCAGAGCTAGTATACAAATATTCACCATGCAGGTACCCATATCGATGAGATGTGCCCCCCTTCTTCAGGCAGATATCAACAACTGCCAATCACACCTTCCCACACCCCCACCACCCTCCCCGCAGTTTCCTGCCACTTTCAATCCTTTTCTTATAGTAATACGGTAGTTGTTCAAGGTCCACTTATGAGTGAGAACATGTGATACTCAGTTCTTTGTTTCTGTGAG
>NW_007232607.1:261558-293907 GCF_000164805.1 Carlito syrichta
GAAGATGAGTTGGTTGAGAAATTGAGTTTTGCTTCTGGAATCTCACTTCTGTTCCATTGGTCTATATGCCTGCTCTTGTACCAACACCAGACTGCTTTGATTATTGTAACTTTATAATAAAGTTTAATGTCTGTGATACCTCCTTTTTTTTTTTTTTTTTTGCTGAGGATTGTTTTGTTTTGGCTATTCTTGGTCATTTATTTTTCCATATGAATTCCTGTATTATTGTTTCTAGGTCTGAGAAGAATATTGTTGGTAATTTGATGGGTATTGTGTTAAATCTGTAGATTGCCTTAGGTAGAATAGACATTTTAATGTTAGTTCTTCCAATCCATGAGCATGGAATATTTTTCCACTTGTTTGTGTCATCTTGATTTTTTTGAACAGGGTTTTGTAGCTTTCATTGTAAAGGTCTTTCACGTCTCTGGTTAGGAACATGACAAGGTATTTCCTTTATTATGTGGCTATTGTGAATGGGATTGTGCTTTTTATTTGGGTTTCTGTTGGTTTATTATTGGTGTATAGAAATGTGATTGTCTTTTGCACATTTATTTTATACCCTGAGACTTTTCCAAAGTCCTTTATTAGTGCAAGGAGGTTTTTGACAGATTCTCCTGGGTTTTCAAGGAATGGAATCATGTCATCTGTAAAAAGGAATAACTTGATTTTCTCTTTTCCTATTTGGATAACCCTGATCACCTTCTCTTCTCTGATTGCTCTAGCTAGAACTTCCAACTATGTTGAACAGGAGGGATGAAAGTGAGCATTCTTGTCTTGTTCCAGTTTTCAGTGGAAACGATTCCAATTTCTGTTTAGCCGTATGCTGGCTATGGGTTTCTCGTAGATGTCTCTTACTATTTTGAGGTATGTTCCATCTATGCCTAGATGTTCGAGGATTTTTATCAAGAAGGGGTGCTGGATTTTATCAAAAGCTTTTTCTGTATCTAATGATATACTCAGGTGGTTTTTGTTTTTACATCTATTGATGTATTTAATTACGTTATGGTCTTACAAATGTTGAACCAGTCTTGCATCCCAGGGATGATGCCTACTTGGTCATGGTGGATGATTTTTGAGATGTGTTGTTGAATACAGTTTGCTAGGATCTTGTTGAGAATTTTAGCATCTATGTTCATCAAGGATATTGGCCTGTAGTTCTCTCTTTATTGGATCTTTACCTGGCTTGGGTATCAATGTGATGTTAGCTTCATAAAATGATTTGGGGAGAGTTCCATCTTTCTCAATTGGCATGAATACTTTCAATTGGTATCAGTTCCTCCTTGTATGTTTTGTTGAAAACTGCTTTATGAAAGTTGGTGCTCCTATGTTGGGTGCACATATGTCTAGGATGGATATTTCTTGTTGATGGATTGAAACTTTTATCATTATATTGTGACTTTCTTCATTTTTTTAAATTGTTGATTGCTTAAAGGGTATTTTGTCTGAGATTAAGATTGCAATCCCAGCTTCCTTTTGTGTTCCACTTGCCTGAAATTTTGCTTCCCATCCTCTTACTTTGAGCCTGTGAGTGTCCTTTCTGGTGAGATGAGTCGGTAATTTTCTTATAATGAAGTCAATTTCCTGGATTGTTACTGGTCTATTTAATGTCACATTTTCTTCTTGATTCAACCTTTGTAGGTTGTGTGATGTCAGAAAATTGCCCACTTTATTTAGGTTTACAGGTTTGTTTACATATAAATGTGCTTCATAAACTCTGATAATCCTTTGCATTTCTTCAAGGTTATTTGTGACTTTATCTTTTGCATTTCTAATTGTGTTTATTTGGAAATTTTCTCTCTTTTTCTTGGTCAATTTGGCTAGGGCATGTGTCAATTTTATTTTTTTTAGCCTTTCAAAGAACCAGTTTTTTGTTTCATTCATTTTTTTCTATGATTTTTTTTCCTGTGCCCTGTATTAGGCTTTTACTTTGGTGATCTGTATTCTTCTGGTGAAGTTAGTTTTTGGTGGTCTTGTCTTACCAGCTCTCTTACATTATTTATTAGGCTGTTAACTTGTGATCTTTCTATTTCTTAATGTGTGTGCATAGAGTTATACATTGCCCTCTTAGTGCTATTTTCATGGCATCCCAGAGGTTTTGGTAAGATGTGTCTATTTGCATTTGTTTCCAAGAATCTTTTAATTCTGTTGTGATTTCTCTGTTGACCCAGGAGTTGTTCAGTATTAATCTGTTTAGTGTCATATATTTGTGTGTTTGTGGGGAAATTGTTGGTGGCAATATTTATTTTTATTCTACTGTGATCTGTGAAGATACATGGTAGTTTTTTGATCTTATGAAATTTGTCTGTGCTTGATTTATGGCTGAAGATATGGTAGATCTTGGTGCATATTTCATGTGGTAATGCTTAGAATGTACATTCCATGGTAGTTAAGTAGAGTGTTCTGCAGGTATCAATTAAGTCCATTTGGTCAAGCATCAATTTGTGGTTTTGGATCGCCTTATTAATTTTTTGCCTTTAGGATCTATCTAGAGTTGTTAGTGGGGTATTTAAGTTCCAAGTTATGGTAGTGTTAGAATCAATAACTTTTTGTAGTTTATTTAGTAGTTGCTTTATAAAGCCTGATGCTCCTGTGTTTGTACAGATATGTTTATGATTGATGGTTCTTGTTGATAGATTGAAACTTTTATCATTATGTAGCTTGAACATTGTTTTGCCTGATATTAAATTTGTAACTCCTGTCTTTTTTTGCTTTCTGTTTGCTTGAAAGTTTGTCTTTTATCCTTTAATTTTCAGTTGGTGGGTGGCCTTTGTAGTTAGATGTGCGTCCAGAAGGTAGTATATTGTTGGGACATGATTTTTGTTTTAATCAATATTTTTTATTTTAATATTGTGGGGTACAGTTAAGGGTTAGGTATACAAATATGCTTCATTCAGGCCCCTTTGTTGATAACAGGTGTCTCCCCGTCCCCAGACAGATGTTTATTACCATTAGTCCCATCCACCCCCCATAGTTTCCCAACACTGTCAGTCATTTTCTTACTAGTGCATTGGATGATCAAGGTCCACTATATGAGTGAAAATATGTGATACTCAGATCTTTGTTTCTGTGAGAGGTCACTTAGTATTATAGACTCTAGTTCCATCCAGGTTGCTGCAAAATTCATGATTTTGTTCTTTTTTATGGCTGCATAGTATTCCATCGTGTATATGTACCACATTTTTTAATCCAGTCCTCTTCTGATGGACAGCATAGTTGGTACCAGGTTCTTGCTATTGTGAACAATGCTGCAATAAACATTCGTGTGCAGATATTTTTTTGATAGAGTGATTTGAGTTCTTCAGGGTATATTCCCAGTAGGGGGATTGCAGGGTCATATGGGAGGTCGATGTTTAGAGCCTTTAGGAATCGCCACACTGCTTTCCACAGAAGTTGCACTAGTTTACACTCCCACCAACATTGTAGAAGTGTTACCTTTTTGCCACACCCTATCCAGCAGCTGTTATGAGTTGTTGATAATTGCCATTCTGACTGGAGTTAGGTGGTATCTCAGTGTGGTTTTGATTTGCATCTCCCTGGTGATTAATGAGGTTGAGCATTTCTTCATGTGTCTGTTGGCTGCTCAGATGTCTTCCTTTGTGAAGTGTCTGTTCATATCTTTTGCCCACTTTGTAATGGGGTTGTTTGTTTTTTCTTTACAGCACGTTTGAGTTCCTTGTAGATCCAAGATGTTAAGCCTTTGTCAGAACTGGAGTTGGCAAATAATTTTACCCAGTCTGTAGGCTGTCTTCCTGCTCTCTTGATGGTTTCTTTGACTTTGCAGAGGCTTGTCAGTTTAATGAGGTCCCATTTGTCTATTTTATCCCTTGTGGCCTGTGGGTTTCGAGTTTTGTTCTGGAATTGGATGCCAGTTCCAATTTCCATGAGGGTTTGTCCTTCATTTTCTAAGGTTCTTATGGTTTGAGGTTTTACATTTAGGTCTCTGGTCCATTTGGAGTTAATTTTTGTGTATGGGGATATATAGGGGTCATGCATATGGGCAGCCAGTTTTCCCAGCTCCATTTACTGAATAGGTTCTCCTCTCCCCAGTGGTAGGTGGTAGAGGCTTTGTCGAAGATGAGTTGGTTGAAAAATTGAGGTCTTGTTTCTGGAATCTCAATTCTATTCCATTGTTCTATATGCCTGTTCCTATACCAATACCAAGCTGTTTTGATGATTGTAGCTTTATAGAAAGTTTGAAGTCTGGTAATGTGATACCACCCCCCTTTTTTTTTTTTTTTTTTTGCTGAGGATTATTCTGGCTATTCTTGGTCGTTTGTGTTTCCATATGAATTCCTGTGTTGTTTTTTCTAGGTCTGAGAAGAATGTTGCTAGTAATTTGATGGGCATTGCATTAAATCTGTAGATTGCCTTAGGTAAGATGGACAACTTCACAATGTTAATTCTTCCAATCCATGAGCATGGGATATTTTTCCACTTGTTTGTGTCATCTTTGATTTCTTTGAGCAGAGTTCTGTAGTTTTCATTGTAAAGGTCTTTCACGTTTCTGGTTAGGTAGATGCCAAGGTATTTCATTTTTTTTGTGGCTATTGTGAATGGAATTTTGCTTCTTATTTGGGTTTCTATTGTTTATTATTGGTGTAAAGAAATGCAATTGTCTTTTGCACATTTATTTTATATTCTGAGACTTTGCCGAAGGCCCTTATCAGTGTAAGGAGGTTTTTGACAGATTCTCTTGGGTTTTCAAGGTATACGATCATGTCATCTGCAAAGAGAGATAATTTGACTTCCTCTTTTCCTATTTGGATACCCCTATTGCCTTCTCTTCTCTTATTGCTCTAGCCAGGACTTCCAACACTCTATTGAACAGGAGGGGTGAATGGGCATCCTTGTCTTGTTCCAGATTTCAGGGGAAATGGTTCCAATTTTTGTCTGTTTAGGAGTATGCTGGCTGTGGGTTTCTCATAGATGACTTTTACTACTTTGAGTTATGTTCCCTGTATGCCTAGATGTTTGAGTGCTTTTATCAAGAAGCGGTACTGGATTTTATCAAAAGCTTTTTCTGTATCTAATGATATAATCATGTGGTTTTTGTTTTTACATCTGTTGATGTATTTAATTACATTTATTGTTTTACAAATGTTGAACCAGACTTGCGTCCCAGGGATGAAGCCTACCTGGTCATAATGAATGATTTTTGAGATGTGTTGTTGAATCCAGTTTGCTAGGATCTTGTTAAGAATTTTAGCGTCTATGTTCATCAAAGATATTGGCCTGTAGTTCTCTTTTTTTGTTGGATATTTACCTGGCTTGGGTATCAATGTGATGCTAGCTTCATAAAATGATTTGGGGAGGGTTCCATCTTTCTCAATCACCTGAAATAGCTCCAGTAGGATTGGAATTCTGCTGAAAAGCCATCTGGTCCAGGGCATTTTTTTGTAGGTAGTTTTCTTATTACATAGTAAATTTCCTAGATTGTTATTGGTCTATTTAGGGTCTCAATTTCTTCTTGTTTCAACCTAGGCAGGTTGTGTGATGACAGAAAGTCCTCCATTTCCTTGAAGTTTTAAAGTTTGTTTCCATACAAGTGTACATAGTAGTCTCTGATGATCTTTTGTATTTCTTCAGGGTCAGATGTGACTTCATTTTTTGTGTTTCTGATTGTGCTTATTTGGGTTTTTACTTTCTTTTTCTTGGTCAGTCTAGCTAGGGGACCATTGATCTTGTTTATCCTTTAGAAGAACCAGCTTTTTGTTTCATTGATTTTTGTATTGTCTTTTTGTCTTCTATGTCCTGGATTTGGGCTTTTATTTTGGTGATCTGAATTCTTCTGATGAAATTAGGGTTTTTGTGGTCTTACTTTTCCAGCTTTCTTAGGTGGCTTGTTAGACTATTAATTTGTGCTCCTTCCATTTTCTTCATGTGTGTTTGTAGGGATATAAATTCCTCTCTTACTACAGTTTTTAAGACGTCCCAGAGATTTTGGTAGGATGTTTCTTCATTTTCATTTGTTTCCAGGTATCTTTTGATCTCTGTTTTGATTTCATCATTGATCCAGGAGTTGTTTAGTATCATGCTGTTTAGTGACCATGTCTTTGTGGGTTTGGGGGGGACCTTGTTGGTGTTAATGTTTATTTTTTTTCTACTGTGATCCGAGAAGGTGCATGGTAGAATTTCGGTCCTTTTAAATTTGCTTATGCTTGATTTGTGACCGATAATGTGGTTAATCTTGGAATACGTCCCATGCGGTGATGAGTAGAATGTGTATTCTCTGGTCTTTGGATGGAGTGTTCTGTAGGTATCAGTTAAGTCCATTTGATCCAGAGTCACATTGAGGTTCTGGATCTCATTGCTGATTTTTTGTCCCGATGATCTGTTGAAGGCTGTGAGTGGGGTATTAAAGTCCCCAGTTATGATGGTATTAGAGTCAATATCTTTCTTTAGTTTTCCTAGAAGTTGCTTTATAAAAGTTGGTGCACCTATGTTAGGTGCATATATGTTTAGGATAGGTATTTCTTATTAGTGGAGTGAACCTTTTTATCATTATGCAGTGGCCCTCTGTATCTTTTTTAATTTTTGATAGCTTAAATGGTATTTTGTCTGAAATTAGGATCACGACTCCACCTTTCTTTTGTGTTCCATTCGTCTGGAAATTTTGTTTCCCATCCTCTTACTTTGAGTCTGTGCATGTCCTTTCTAGTGAGATGCATCTCTTGAAGGCAGTATATTGTTGCCTGGTGATATTTTAACCATTTTGCCATTCTATGTCTTTTCAATTATGCATTTAGTCCATTCACATTCAGGCTAATTATTGACATGTGAGAGTTTGCCCCTATCATAGAGTTCCTATAGAGTTGTTCTTCTACTTGGTTTATTGTCTTTCTTTTGTTTTGTGGGTCAGTTCATGTGTATTTTATTCTTGTGACAAACGTTGCTCTTTTTCCCCCCTTTTCTTCTGTGCTTAGTACTTTCTTAAGTGTTTCATGTAGTGGTGGTTTGGGATTGGATATCTGGGAAAGATTTTAATTCTCCCTTGCTGATGAAGCTTAATCTGGCAGGGTAGGTTATTCTTGGTTGAAATTGTTTATCTATTAGGACTTCGAAGATAGGGCTCCCAGCTCTCCTAGCCTGAAGGTTTTCTGTAGATAAATCTGCTGCTAATCTAATTGGTTTTCCATGGTAGGTGATCTGGCCTTTTTCTCTTGCTGCCTTTAGGATTTTTTATTCTATGCCTACTTTGTTTAGGCGAATTATTATTTGTCTAGGAGTTGGTTTTCTCATTTGTTGCCTTACAGGGGTTCTCTGGATCTCTTGTGTTTGAGTTTTTGCATCATTGATTAGATAAGGGAAGTTTTCTTGAATGATCTCATGGAAGGTTTGTTCCAGTGTGGTCTCTGTCTCTCTTTCTGCCTCAGGCATGTCAATTACTCTTAGGTTAGGCCTCTTGGGGTAATTAGTTTTTTTCTGTCTTTTTGAGCTTATTTTCTGTGTTTTTGAGAGTTTAGGTTAGTTCTATATTTTGGTCCTCAAGCTCTGAGATTCTTTCTTCTGCTTGGGTAATTCTGCTTCCCATGCTTATCAGTTTATTGTTTATTTCATTCACAGTATTCTATATTACTGTTATCTCAGATATCAGCTCCTTTCCAGTTTCTTCTTGAGTCTCCTCAATTCTTTTTAATCTCTCCACTAATGTCTTGATGTCTAGGTTTGTATTATGAGATCAGTCATTCTGGGGAGGGTCTTCATTGTTTGCATTCCGAAGTCAGTTTGCTCAGTGTCTGCCCTCCCAGGAGTCTGGGAGAGACCCATGTTTTTCTTTTGGTTTTTCTTCATTTGTGTAGATTTTCCTCTCTCGTCCCTTAGTGGATAAGGTCCCTTGAGTTCAAATCTCCAGCCTCTCCCCTCTGTTTTTGTTGCAGGCAGGCAGTTAGCTTGTTGCCTGGGAGATCTGTGACACTGGTCTCTATTCAGCGTAGGGGAGGGGCTTTGTCTCCTGTTTAATGACATCACCTTGGGAACCGAGGTGGAGGCTCTGATGCGTGGGCAGGGCAATGCGATGTAAATATGCCTTGAAAATGGCAGAGGTGGTAGTTTTACTTTCACTTTTAGGGAGGCTCCTTTGGGTCTCTAGGTGGGACCAGCTGCACAGCTGGGCACTGGATCCAGGATGCCCCTAGCAGGCTGGGGTGGAGGAGAGGGTCGGGCGTTTCCTCCTCTGGAGCTGGAAGCCTGCGATCGGCACCTTACACCAGCTTGGGGTTCTGCCCCCTTACACAGGCTTGTGGTCGCATGCTGAGTACCTCAGCGAGGGTGGGTCTGGGGTTTCAGATCTCCAAAGCTCCAGGGGGCAGGTGGTGGCTCTGGGTCCCTCACAGGGCACTTTAGCCAGAAATGGGACCAGTATCTCTGAGGGGCGGGCGCTCAGAGCCTCCCTGGGTGACCGGCAGCTTGGCGCTGGGTGCTGGTCATGACGATGTAGCCAGAGATGGAGCTGGGATCCGGGATTTGGGATTCCCCAGCCAGCTGAAATCACATATAGTGGAGCAGCCGTGGTCCTGCCGCAATGTCTGGCCCTGCATGGGACTAAAAGTCCCCAGGCCTCGTACCAGTGTGGCTGGCGGTGGGCAGAGGGGTGCAGGAAGAAAGTCTTTTTGGGAACTCACGTTCAGAGAATTTCACGAATCCAACTATGCCTTCGCCATCTTCAGGTCGCCCCTATGTAAAAAATCGGGACATGATTTTTTTAAATCCAGTTTGTTATTCTATATTTTTTTCAGTGGTACATTCAGTCTGTTCACATTCAGGCTGGTTATTGAAATGTGAGAATTTGCCCCTGTCACGAGGCTCTTACAAAGTTTTTGTATGTTGTTTTCTTTTCACTTTTGGGTTGGCATATGTGTGTGTTTTTAATTTTGCAGTCATGATGACTTCTCTGTTGATTGAGTGTTTTCCTTTACTTTTGCAAAGTGCATGGTTATTCTTTTTTTTCTTTCTTTTGTGCTTAACATATCTCCTGTAGAGCTAGTCTGGAAGAAGCATAAACTCTTAGGGATTGGATATCTGGAAAAGATTTTTAATTCTTCATCACTGATGAAGCTTGGCTTAGCTGTGTAGGAAATTCTTGGTTGGAATTTTTTATCTATGATAAATATGAAGATTGGACTTCAGTCCCTTCTAGCTTGTAGTGCTTCTGTAGATAAGTCTGCAGCTAGTCTAATTGATATTCCCCAGTAGGTAGACTGACCTTTCTCTCTCACTGCCTATAAAATCTTTTCTTCTCTACCTCCCTAGTGTAAGCAAATTACTATCTGTCTAGGAATTGGTCTTCTCATTAGATGCCTTTCAAGGGTTCTCTGAATCTCTTGTGTTTAGACTGTCACATCTCTAATGCGATGAGTAAAGCTTTCTTGCATGCTGTCATGTAATGTTTCAAGGTGTTCTCTGTTTCCTTTTCTGCTTCAAGTATATCAATTAGGCATAAGTTCAACCTCCTAATATAATTACACATCTCCTGAAGTCTTTGTTCTGTCTTTTTAAACTTACTTTATATGTTTTTAACAGATTGGGTTAGTTTCATATTTCAGTTTTCAAGCTCTGAGTTCCTATCCTCTACTTGGTTAATTCTGCTTTCCATGCTTGTCAGTTATTATTTAGTTCATGAACAGTATTCTTTATGGCCAACATCTCTGTCATTAATTTTTTCATGTTTTTGGTTTGCCTTTCTTAATTCTATTAACTGTCTCCAACCATTCCTTGATCTCTGTATTTGTGGTCTGAGGTCTGTCATTCTAGGTGCTCTCTATTGTTTGAGTTCCAAAGTTTGCCTTCTCAGGGACTGTACTCTTAGGACTCTTTGAATTACCTGTGTTTTTTCATTGATTTCTCTTCATTGGTGGCAGATTTTTCATTTCTGTTTACTTTCTTTGCTCAGTGGGAGAGAGAATAATTTTCCCTTCAGTTTGTCAGCCCCCTATTCTTCCCTAGGTAAAGCATCTGAATTTGTTCAATATTGAAGCCAGGTTGGGGATGAGAAGTTGTGCTATCTCCTTATAGTTTTCAGATTTAAACAAGGTATATTGGGGAGAGCTATGATTTATAAGCTGCCTACAGAACACCATGTGTGCTGACTGGGGTAGGCTCCCTGGAACCCACTTTCCCCACCTCACAACATATTCATGCGATGGGTATGTATGTATACCCCCTGAGTACCAAATAACATAAGGGAAAGGAAAGGAACTAAGAAAAAGAGAAGGGAGGAGTAAAGACAATGAAGAAAAAAGAAGTAGAGAAGGGAAAATAAACCAACAGACAGACAAATCAGTTTTTTAAAGCCCTAAATCTGATGAAATGAAGATATTTTCATAATCATATATAGCCTTATTTGAAAAAAGAAGGGAAAAAACCAAAAGTAAATACACACACACACACACACACACACACACACACACAAATATATAGACAGCAATAAAATAAAATAAAATAAAAATATTTTGTTATTTTTCAGTGCCCTCTTGTGGCAGTTTCTGAAACATCAGGTTCCTTTTTTGCCCACGTGACGCAAGCACTGCTACTCTTGGCTGGTGGCAGAAGGGAGGGGGCTCTGGCCTCTGTACCTGATACTTCTGGCCACCATGGGTCATGGGAAGTCTACAAACTGCCCCCAACAGATCTACCTGTGTTCAGCCCTCTCCCTGTGTATTGAGTAGGTCACTCCCAGTGTGGGTTATGTGCCTTGTTGGGGGAAGGGGGTGGAATCAGTCTAAAACTCACCCTCTCTCATCAGTTGTGGACTGAATTCTCTGCCTCCAATTGCACTGTAGTCCTGCAACTGGTCCACTGTGGGGCTTGGAGCAACTGGGTCTGTGTGACCCTGTTCCACTGTGTGATAACGCACCTGAGGTATCCTCTCTGGATTGATGATAATCAACCCTAGAGAGGTACTGAATTCATCCCTCCATCTCAGGGGGTAGCTCTGTTGTTCAAGTGGGCAGGCAGGAGCATGTCTCTGCCTGGTATCCAAGCAAAGGTGGTGGTGGTGCTTCTGTGTCTCCTCCTCTGTTGGGACTCGCGACTAAATTCCTGTTGTACTTTCTCCGCCCTCCCTGCTGCCAGTTTTCAATCTGGTGCTGGAGCTTGTGGTGGCAGGTGGCATGGTGCAGTGGCTGTTCCCCTCCAGTTTCTTCCAGGTAAGGTCCCAAAGATGGTACCTGCCTCTGGGCCACATATCACGCCGTCATCCAAGCAGTAGTGCTCAAGGTGTTCCTTAGCGGGAGAGCTCAGGCTGCTTATTCCCACATCCCCACTCAGTCAGACACTCCCACAACCACTTTCATACACTCTTGCATGCATATTCATTCTTATGCACACTCACTTATACTGAGACTCACACACTCCAATCTACTCGCCTTCTTGGAATCTCCCTACTGTAATTCTTATTATTGAGATTCTTTTCAGTTAATTTAATTAGAATAAAGATAGCATTGTAGAACTGATATCCAAAAGTTTTTTGTTTCTTTTTTTAAGAAAAGTTTCTAAGAAATAATTTTTGTGGATTAAATAATGTTGTTGAAAATGAATTCAGATAACAAATTATATTAATGTTTTATTATAGAAATATAATTCTTTAAATTTAAAACTACATAAAATATTTTCAGAGTCATTTTTACAGTTATTTGTGAAAGAAACAAAAGAAATGATTTCTTCAATGGAAATGATTTATTATAATGTCTTAATGTTGGGAAACTTGTCACTCAGTTTGAAAGACAAAATAAATATATATCAAAAGAAGAAGGCACATAACAATACTTAGAAATATTAAATTCAAGTTGAAGGTTAATAACTTTTTTGAAATGTTAATTTAAAACTAAGCACATAATATCTTCTAATGAATGGAATAATTTTACGTTTCCTACTGAGAGAAAACAGGATCTGTATATCAATGGGATAGTGATTCTTCTAATGTGTATTGAAGTAGATATTTTAAAGCAAAGCTCACTGAAATTATGACAGAATTATTGATTTATCTGAGTTTTAAAAACTTAACTTTGACTATTTCTACCAGGAAAAAAGCCCTCCTTTAAGATATAAATACATACATACACACACACACACACACACACACACACACACACACACACACACAATTATATCTCAGATATCAGAACTAACTAAATGCTTTGATACAAAGTAAAAAAATTGAAATATTTGCAGTGCATGTAACCTAAAAAGTGAATACATACTTAAAAATCCACTGACCCACAATTTAAAAAATATCCACTGACACAGTGAAAATTGATTGATTTTACATATTAAGTTTCATGCTCATATAATTCAGAAGACAGAAAGAGTCAAAGAATGATTTCTTTAAAATATCAAGAAAAATGCCAAACACAGTGCATCTATATTTATGAATATTTATAAATCTTTTCTTGGTGTATTTTTTATCCTTAAAGATGACTCAAAGAAAGTGTTCTATATGTTAAATTTCAGGTTTGCCTAGATGAGGTATTCTGTGAGTAAATTTCAATTTTACCTTAGAATATTAATCCCCTCTGGCCACTTAGGCAGCCCCAGGTCGAGCTCCAACCAATTACCTTCAGTGATAAGCAGCCTGGTTAAGAAATTACTTTAGGGCATCACAACTAATTGATGTATGATCAAACTCACAATGTTCCTTGGAATGTCTGTTAGTCACTGCTTAAGTAGGGAACAAAGCTAACACTGTTTGCCACAACTTGAACATCATTTACTGAGGTAGAGCTTGTATTATTGGAGCTTAAGTGACTGAACATTTCAACCAAGTCATGTTCACACTTCGCACTATTAGGTATAGTCAGTATGTAAGTGAAGCCACTAAATCTTTGATCTGCACATTTTGGGAAGAGACTTATAAAATAAGTGAATGAATAAATAAATTATAAACAAGAAAAAACAAGTTTTATTGATAATATAAAATTTTAATTTTATATTTTTTAACTTATGTTGTCAATAATGAAGTGTTACATTATTTTCCCTAATTATATTGAGCTTTTCTCTCATATTTTAATTACTGTGTGTTTATAATAACCAATATTTTTTCTTTGGTCGCACATCCTCTTTGTCATTTAGCAAGTAAATAATATTGCATTTTGCTGCTGATGAAGAAAAAACTAAGTATTTTTCTATAGTAAGTATAGTTTTTTTGTTTTGTTTTGTTTTGTTTTTTTTGAGTCAGAGCCTCACTCTGTTACCCAGGCTGGAGGTCAGTGGCACACTCATGACCACCACAGTCTCTATCTGCTGGGCTCAGGTAATCCTTCTGCCTCAGACCTTCGTTCTCCTCAGCTGGAACCACAGAAGTGTGCCACCATGACCAGTTAATTTTTTTATTTATTGTAGAGATGAGCTCTCACCAAGTTGCCCAGGCTGGTCTCGAACCCATGGGCTCAGACAATCTTCTCAGCTCCTCCTCCCAATGTGCCAGGATTACAGGCATGAGCCACCGTGCCTGGCTAGGTACAGTTTTCTTTAAAACAATTTGTTATCAAGAAAAATAAAAAGTATATATTAAAATTGAAGATTTAATTTGAACTATGATTTCACCAAACTTGTGGCACCAAGATTTAAGATCCATAGAAGCATATTTTTAGAAGGTATAAGCCACTTTCAAAACATATGCATTATATTTATGAGAATGATAATTTTATCATGTTTGACATGAAGAATAAAAACTTCACATAGAGGGAAATATCAATTTATAATTTTAGCTTTTTGAAAAAATTATTGAAAAATGATTCACATAAAAATTTTTGAATATTAATCTAGAACAGTGATTTGGCCTACTAATATAGGAATTTAATATATATATTATCTAAGAATTTTGAAAATATGTAACTGTTATTTTGAAAGATCCCATTATACTAATTTATCATAAATAATTATAATTGCAATATCTGTGTCAGCTTGACTAAACTACTAAATTTTATGGTATTATCAAGTATCATCATGTCTCATTAAGAACGTTCTTTCTCTGATGCAAATTAAGAATAGACAAGAAATGATTAACCTAAAATAATTTTGTCAAGATTTAAATAAGCAACTTTTTCCTTATAGCAATAAACCATCAATTTTAGCATAGTCTAATTCTTATACATTTATTATGTTTAGGGAGCAAATACAGTCTTAAAGCTTTTTGTCCTTATCAATCATTACATCATACCATTAAACATATCAGCCCAAAGCAAAATTCTATTTTTTAAAAGTAGGCTGATATTTATGTTTATAGTAGATTCTTATGTTAGAGATGGTGTACAGGCATTAAGAACAATATAATAATCAGCCATTGTCGTTAATGATCTGGAAGAGTAATGAACGTTTTTTGTACAATAAGCTACTCAATTCTACCATTACTAGTTACTTGAAGACAAGTAAAATTAAATAGGTAAGACTTTTGAATTAAATGATAAAAGATTACCTTATGCCTTAGTCATATAGCACTAAATTCACAGAACCAGTTTGGTAAGAATATGATTTTATTTCATTTTGGCAGGTGTCACATTGGAAATATTTGACAGAATTTGGTAGAATTTGACTGTCAGAAGTCTTTTATGTGGCCAGCATAATGTGTTATAAAAACAATAGGTCCATTTTTGACAACCACGAGATTTTTACCAAAAACATTGATTTTTTTTTTTCTCTTTACCAAATGTAGTATCTGGCAACATACTGTTCATAACGAAATATGAAAGTACCTGATGGAAGTACCTGAAGAGTGTTTTCCTGATTCAAATGGTATAACCATTCATGTTTTTTTGTTTTTGATTTGCCACAATTTCTATTATTCAAAAAACACACAATTAAATATGCATATATTTCAGCCATTTTCCTCATTATTATGTGTCTGGACTTTGGAGACATTTAGCTTGTGACGCCTACAATATGGCTAGACACCACACACACATACACACATCAGTATTACTGGAATCATAACTAATTGTATTATACACACAGGCATGTGTATATAATATACACATATATATGTCATAGGTACATAGATTTATAAATATTTCTGATAGTGCACAGAGACATAAATAAAAATAAAGTCCCTGAAAAGAGAAGGGTAAGTACTTTGGGGAAAAAAATAGTGGGGTTTTTTTTGTTGTTGTTTATGACTTCATAAGTTCTACCCTTCATTTGTCAGGAACCAGCTGTATTAGTTTATCCATTTATAGAGAACTGACATGGTTTCTCTCAAATGGATTTAGAGATATTCTGTCAGCAGTAAGTTGGAATACCATTTTTTGTTTGAACTTAAATTGACATTTCCTTCAAGCTCTGTCCTTTTAGTTAAGCAAGCATGCCAGCACAAAACCAAATGTAAGGGGCTTGTATAGTATTTTCAGTAAATTAAATAAATGATCATTCATAGTTCAGAGTGTTAAACCAAGTTGGCAATCACGTTATGGATTTTCACAGATGCATTTTCATTGAAACATATTGTCACAAAATGATAGCCTTTTATTAACATAAAAGATACAAATGTGACAAAATATCTCTAACTGGAAAAGAAAAATGTGTACACCGGGCTCGGAGGCTCAGCCTGTAATCCCGCGCCTTTGGGAGGCTGAGGTGAGTGGATTGCCTGAGCCCGCGGGTTCGAGACCCACCTGGGCAGCGAGACCTCATCTCTACAATAAATCAAAAAATCAGCCGGGCGTGGTAGCGCAAGCCTGTAATTCCGGCTACTCGGAAGGCTGAGGCGGAAGGACCTCTGGAGCCCAGCAGATCGAGGCTGCGGTGGCCGGGAGCTGCCACTGCACTCCAGTCTGGGCTACAGAGTGAGACTCCAACTCAAAAAAAAAAAAAAAAAGAAAGAAAAATGTGTGATATTTCTACTCCTTTCAACTTTGAGGATTAATATCATATATGAAGAAATAGATGACACATTTTATAAGACAGTGAAGAGGAAAGAGGAAGCTAGCCGATAAATGTCTCAGCGTCTGCAATGTGTCAGCTTTACTAATTGGAATACCGTGATCAGTTCAATGAAGGACAAACTGCTCCCAACGAAAACTGACTTCATTTTATAGGGTAGTGTATTTACAAAGGGAAATCTTTTCATTTACAAATCAAAATTCTGAATCTGACAGCCATTTTATAGTTCACAATTTATATAAAAAACTTCATTTAAAATCCCATTTCACTCAGTCTTCACAATCTTCACTTATTTATAAGGCTAAATTAAGAGAAACCTGCAATTTTCAAGCAGGCCATATTTGCCAATTAATATCTATTCTTTCCATTGGAGATGCCAACTAGACATTCTAAACATTCAAAATATTGGTTGTTGAATTTATGGCAACACTTTGTAGCTTTTGAAAAATCAATTCATCTCTCTGCATTTTAGCTTCCTCAACAATGAAATAAAACATTTGAATAAATAGTCTGCATATTTCTTTCACACTAAACTTCTATGCTTTAATTGTTCTAAGGTAGCTACTAAGTGGTCTAAGGAAATCTATTTAGATCACGAAAAGTAGAGGACTACAAACCTGCAGTATGCCACTGTTTTCTAGTCTCCTACCCATGTCATCCTTGAAGTTAGAGTCTCATCAGAGTAAATCACGAATATAGCAGATATATTAGATTTATATTTAATTGCAATTAAATGAAACTAATTTAGTGGCTTAAATTGACACAAGTTTATTTTCTTCCAATTCAAGAAGTCGAAATTTTAAAATCAGCTTTACTGGGCTGAAGTTCAGGAGTCAAATACACTGGTTCCATTTGATGACTGAAGGAACAATCCTTTTTATTGCCTTGTTCAGCTTTTTGAGGCCACCTGCATTCCTTGACCTGTGGAAATTTCCAAGCATCACTCCCACCTCTTGTTCCCATTGTCATATCTCTTACCCCTAACTCTGGTCCTCATGCCTCCCTTCCATGAGAAAACTTATCATTGAATTGGGCCCACAGATAAGAGTCCAAGGTAATTTCCTACCAAGATTCTGAGCTTAATCCTATCTGCAAAGTTGTGTTTACTATGGAAATTAAAACAGTTACAGATTTCAGGGTTTAGGGCATGGACATTATTGGGGAGCCATTATTTAGTCTACTAGAGCAAGTAATAAAACAGATTTAATTCAACTATCCAAAATTCCAATTAGGGAAAGTCACAATCTTCTGATTCCTTGTATACATTGTCATAATCCATTGGAATTTTCAGAAAATTGAAATATGATTCTAAGATGGCCTTAAACCATTGTCATTATCATCAGCCATCAGCTTTAGAAGTAAATACAACCTATCAAAATAAGAAAATTAGCATGTGCTTTTATTCAGGTTACCCCCGTGCTCCAAGAACAAGCACTGATCTGATGTTTATCAAACACTAGTTTTGCTTGCTATAGGATGTTATGTAAATCGTATATAATTTATATGACTTATACACTCAATGTGATTTTTTTTGATCAACTCACAATGTGTATATCAGTTGTTTGTTCATTTTTATTGATGAGTAGTATTTAATTAACTAAATATTCTACAGTTCATTTAATCATTCTATTTATGGATAGCTTATCTATTTTAAGTTGTTTGCTGTTATGAATAAAGCTATTATGAATATTCATGTAAATGTCTGTTACAAAATTATAAAAGGAATACATGGCTATAAGTGTATGATTAGTTTTATAAGTCAATACTAAGAAGCTTTAGCATTTTGCTCTTCTGTCAACAATGTATCAGAATTTGTGTTGTTTCATATCACCAGCAACATTTAAGATTTGGCATCGCCAATCATTTTTGCTTTAGTCTGTTGGTTGTGGTTTGGTACTTCATAATGACTTTAATTGCTTTTTTCCTTATGACTAGTAAGGATAAACACTATTTCTCTGTGTTTATTGATTATTTAATTCCTAGCTTCACTTGTGAAGCATATTAAAATATTTTGACTATTTTCTGGAGCGTTTATCTTGTCGCTGAGTGGTTTTAAATATCTCCTGCATATTTGTCTTTATATTCTGAATAACTTCTGTATACTAGTCTCTAGCAGACATGTCTTTTGAAAACACTGTCTCACAGTCTTTAGCTTCTGAATTCCCTTTGGTAATAAATAGCACAATTTCTTATTTTGGCAATATTTAATTTATCTATTTTTCTCATATATTATGGGCTTCTAAGTCTTTTTAAGAAATCGTATATACCACCAAGTCATAATAATATTTTTCTTCCCCCCCCCTTAAAAACTTAATGAATTCAGCTTTATGTTTAGGTTTATGATTGACTCACTTGCAATTACTTTTTGATGAGTTAAAAAATAAACTTTATTTTTTTTTCCATATGGATATTCAGATACATGGAAGACTGAAAGCTGAAGGTAACAATAATGTGCTACAAAAGAGGTATGACTATGTTCAGGAAAAACAATATTTATCTAAGTCTCTGCTCTCTTACACATGAGGTCTGACATTCAACAAAATTTTATGAGATTTATGAGACAAGCAAGAAAAATAAATGATTATTTTTTAAAAGGCAATCAGCAAAGCCATTTACAAAAATGATATATTTCGCTGTCATCAGGCAAGGAACAATGGTAAAAATAAGCAAAACAAAAGAAAAAAAGCAGTGAATTTGAAGACACTACCGTCAAAACTAAGGAAACTAAAGTATGAAGAAAGACAGGCAGGAAAAAAAAGAAAAAACAAAAACAAAAACAAAAACAGAACAGAGCATCCAAATTTGTGGAGCAGTATCAAACAGTAAAAAATACATGTAATTAGTATCTCAGCACTACAGAGAGAAGGAGATATGGAGATACCAAAAGTTAATGGCTGAGAATGTTTTAAACTAATAAAATATCTATATAAAGAAACAAAAGCTAAATCAGACTCAACACATTAAAGCTATTGAAAACCAAAGATAAATAGGAATCTAGAAAGCAATAATAGAAAAGAGGTATTTTATAAAGAACAAATATAATAATTACAACAGCACTCATTTCAAACTGTATGCAAGCCAGAATATAATGGGTTTACATCATGAGAGGATCAGAACATAAACATGAAAACAAATTGAAACAAAACTTAGAGTCTGTATCCACACAAATAGCTTTCAAAAGTGAAGATGAAATGGAAACTATTTTTGGCAGCCATAACTGAAAAATTTTACACCAGTTCACTTGCCGCATGAAATGTCTAAAGTTCTTTGGATAGAAAAAAACATGAAATAGAACAGACACTAGGATTACACAAAAATACATTAAGATCTATAAAATTGTTTAAAATGAACATAAATATAAAATACATATTTTATTATAACTACTGTAAAATAGAGGTGGACAAACATTTTATATAAGAACAAGAAGCAAATATTTTGGATTTGAAGACCAACAGTTGCTGTTGTTATGACTCAACTCTATCATTGCAGCACAAAAACAATCATAGAAACATATAAATTAATGAGAGTGACTGTATTTCAATACATTTATTTTTTCTCACTAAAACAAGCAGCAAACAAGATTTGGCCCACAGGCCATAGTTTGCACATCTTTACTATAAAATGAATTGAGTCTCTACAGATAAAATACTAGCAAGAGTCTGAAGGTGTATGGTGTATGTAAATTTAAAATGTTTGATAACAAAAGCTGAAAAGAAGAAACTGAAAACTTGAAATGTAATATTGCATTTCATATATAGAAAGCATTATATCATTTGAAAGTAGATGATTAGAGATGTAGTATTAGAACAACAATTACAATATTTTAAAATGATATCCATAGTATATCCATAGTGGTGATAAAGTGAAATTAAAAAACTCAATGTAAAGCAGGCGAAATGAGAGGGGAAAGGAATAACAAAGATTTGGTACAAATGAAAAACAAGTAGGATGATGACAGACTTAAATCTCAATATATCAATAATTACATTAAATATACATAGTCTAAATACACCAATTAAAATGAGAAAATATCAGATTGGATCAAACACAAGACTTAATTATAGGTATAGGTACATATAGGTAAAAAGAAAAAAATGCTGGAAAACGGAACACCATACAAACACTAATCTAATGAAGACATAGGATAGCTATATAATATCACAGTTTATTTCAGAGTAAGAAATATTACCATAGAAAATAAAAATGTTATATAATGATGTAAATGTCAATTAGCCAAAAAGATAAAGGTGAAAATATGAGAAAACCTTTGTAATTTTGTATTGGCAATGATTTATTGAATACAACATTAACAGAATGTGCTCTTTTTTAAAAAAGATAATTCTAGAATGATTAAGTTTTTATTGCAGGTTTCAGGATATAAAGCTAATATATAAAACTCAAATTTTTTATATAGCAGTAATGAAAAACTGGAATTTAAAATTAAGTTTCAATATTATTTACATTAGCACCAACAAAAAAAATTTAAATACTGATGTATAAGTCTAACAAAATAAATGCAACATCTATGTAAAAAAATAGAAAACTTTGATAAAATGTCAGAGTAAATAAATGGTGAAATAGTCTATACATGGAGAAGAAGACATATTATTTCTCACAAAGATCTGCAGACACATCACTTATTGTTTTAACTGAAGTGTGTCTGACCTTAGCATTTCCACGGTTTGTTTTGCTAATTCAATGTTAGTATTAGAATATCTGCATTATATTCTTTACAAATAAATAATCCTAAGTCATTATAGAATGAGCTAATAATTTCTCAATTATTTAAAAATTTTCTTCCAGATAGATCATCCCTAGTTGAGTGATTTATTTCTCAGTGTATATGTGACCATCTACATACTTGACTTTCTCCCTTCGTGTTTTAATGTGTTATTTAATATAAAGTGGTATATTCATCATTAAAAATCAATGATATGTATACTTACATGTGCATACTTTGAATACATGGAAATGCAAACATAACATTAACACACATACATACTCACATACCTTTTATATCATGATATCAAGATATCCCTGAATTGTTTCTGAATTGACTGGCATTTATGAGCTAAAAAATTTCAAAATGACTTCTAAATAAAGAATATGGTATTTTTTTCCTTAAACAGCTGTGTTATTTGAATAATTTTTATTTTCTCCTAGTTTCACGCTTCCATATGACACCAACTAATACTGCATGACAATAGTTAAACATGCTTTTGAATTTTCAGAAAAAGAAATCATTTTAGCTGCATATTAATATTGGTGATTTTAATCACATGCTGAAATTTGTCAAACAGTATTGAAGGAATGAATATGTCATTTAGGAGACAGCAAGACAGATTTTCAGAAACTATAGATTTGTATAAACAAAGTAACTCATTGGGAATCTCAAGGAATAACAGATGGGTGTATGCTCATTCCCAGTAGTCAAGATTTCAGTCACTAGTATCCAGAGACTGGATCACTTATCCTTAGCATGTTGACAAGAGGGAATCTCATCTACTAAGCTAGCTTTTTTCTTTCTTTGCAGATAAAGCAGGTTGATATTTATTTAAATTAATTTTGAAGGAATTTATAATTTCACAAGTGATACTTCATTATCAAATTACAGTTTCTTATTTTCTTGTACTATATGTCTTCAAAATCAGTTAAACACACACATAATAAACACACTTACACTGATACAGGCAATAGGATCATTTTCAGTTTATTGTCAATAGAAAACACCAACACCTTTTGGCTTGTACTGTAGTTTTAGTAAGGTTTGTCATAGATGGCATCAAGCAATTATCAACAAAGTTAAAAGTCTATGTTTTATTTTGTTATGTATAAAATAAATGTTTCCAAATATATTTTAACTCATTAAAAATAGTTCTTTTCCCATTTCTCATTGAATTTCCATTATAGATAGGAAATAATATAAAAGAAAAGATAGATTATCTTTAATTAGCCTTATAACAAGTTGAAAATGTCTCTGGTAAAATTAAATGTACAAGCTTCAAAAAACTCTCATATCTTTATGGAAAATGCAAAACTCTCTTGTTGAATCCTTAGGATTTATTCCTGTCTCCTGTTACTTTTTAATCATAAATTCAGAATATAATAAAAAACAGAAGTATATGAATATATACTCTCAAGGTTCATTTTACGTTTTTAATTATAATAGTGGGTAAGCTTCATAGCTTTTCTAAATTCCACTCTTTTGTTACAGAAACATTTTTAATTCTTCATAATTATTTTTTATTTAAGAGATACAGGTGATTTTAGAAGACGATCTTGTGTCTAAAATAAGATTTTACATTGCAAACAAGTTGTTACTTTGTTTACAAACAAGGTGTTACTTTGGACAAGTTGTTCCAAAATTTCCCACATTAAAGGTTTTATTGTTAAATAGTTGGAGATATTAGTACTTACATTCAAATACTGATAATTAAAGCTAAGAACAAAATAAAAGGCCTTGCTAAGAACCTAGACATAGTTATATTTCATTAAATATTAGAAAAGTGAAGAAGAAAAATAAAATATTCACATGTTGATTATAGGAAAAACGTCTCATTTCCTGTAGGTTTTTAAGTGTCTCATGCTCTATTGACTGAGCCAGCCAGGCTCCACAGGGTTTTATAATTATTAGCAAAGGAATTTCCTCAGAGACCAGCATTTGGCTAACCTAAAGTTTGAAATCTAGCATAAATTATGTTTAATATTTAAGGTTTTTTTTGCAATATTTGTTGGTGTGCTTTTTGGTCTTTTATTGGAATCTGATATTGTGACTTAAATTTGTTACATATGTGTTCTTTTGCTTCAAGAATAAAAGGGGTGACAGGAGCTGAAGGGAAGCTGCATTCATGATGTTAGATGTCCAGATGCTGAAGCAAGTTGTCCTGGGCTCCTATTCTTGCTTTTTCATTTATTGATTGTGACCCTGAGCAAGTTATTTAAACTTTCTCCACTCAAGTTTCCTCATCAATACTATAATAGCACTTAGTGTGTTGTTTGGATAGATTATATGAGAAAATATATGCAAATACTTTAGAACAGGGTGTACTCTGCTATTATAACCGTGACAATAACGGTGTCTTGAAAAAATAGTTAACATTTAAAAAGTAAAATCAATAATAGAAACATGTATTGAGAGACATTTCTATGAATATGTGCAAAATTCCATGAAAGAAAGAAAAAAAAGTAAAAAGAAAGCTCAGTTTCTACCACATAGACTTCCCAGTAGGAGTAGAAGGTGATACATACTAGTGAAGTTTATGATGCCATGTAATAGTGTCCAAGTTGAAATTTTGGTTGGTTCACATGTATTTTCTTGTTCTGCTTGATTTCCTCCACACTCAACTTGTAACCCACTTTTTCTTTGATCTCTTTGAGGATCTTTTTGACTTACATTATGTCTTTTGCTTTTATATGTAGCAAGAACAGATTTACATGTAAATAACAAGTCTGGGTGTTATCTAACCCTCTTTTCCCATATTTTTCTGGAAGAGATACTGTATTTTTCCCTAATAATTGATAGGAAAAGTCTAAATCGATAGGAATTCTTTAAGTGCCAATTTTTTTTCTCTTCATTAAATGAAGCTTTACATTCCTTTTCTTATGCGACTTCACATTTGGACACAATGGTGTGAGATTATCATTTCCCTCCATTTCTACCACAAAAACACTATGTTGAATTTTGTTCTTAAATAACGATTGCTACCACTAGTGTTTTTTATGGTATACACGGGTCAAGCTGCTTTTTGTCACAATGAATGTGGTAATAGTAGTTAACAAATATAAAAGTGTACACATTTATTATTTTTAAAATTAGTCTAGAAGAATCTCAGCACCTATAACAGTGATTCCCATTTATTTCTATTTGAGTATACCTTCTTGAAAAGATGTAAACAATTCAGAACGACGCATTCAGTTCTAAAACGTTCTCCTTTCCCTTAGTTTTTTGCTGTCATTGTTTTTTTTTTTTTGCTTGCTTTATTACCAGACTCTCTGTTATCTCCCCAATTAATGTGTAGTTTCATTTCAGCCAGAGATATGTAGAAAACTTAAATCAATCCTTCTTTGGGTCTCTCATTTCCAGTATCTCCCATTATATTTTTTGTTGTTTTACTATTCACTGTATACTATGACCACATCTTTGGGCTAACAAACATGAGGGTCTTCTCTATTTCCAGATAAGCTGTTTGGTTTTAACTGTCCACGTCATAGAATTTTCACCTCCCTCATAGAACTGAATGAACTCCTTGCCAACTAAATGGCTAGTTTTGGACTCCAGTCTTAGCCAGGTAATTCTAGAGTATTCAGTAATCTAGAAAGGGTTGTAGAAATAAATGCAAGCAGTTCCAGACTTGCAGTCTACAGACTTCCTCTGTTCTTAAATGACGCTTCTGCAGTTTTTAAATATTGAATATCATTTTGTTTTTTGCCCTTGGTTCATTTTCAGAGCTCCAAAATAATTTCCTTTGACAATTTTTTTCTTCAATTTTATTCTCAATTTTTGTAGAGGAGAATCAGTACCTCATGCCATAAATACAAGAATTCCTCTATCGATAACTTAATTTTTATATAAAAGTAAGCACTATCTGAATTTATAAATAGGAGGAAAAGAATTTTAAAGAGGGAAATTAGGAAAGTATAAGTAATAGATGAGGCATCTGTGGAACCTGAAGTGAAGATGTTTTTCAAGCCAATATATTTTTTAAAGAACAAATATGACATAGAGCAGGTTATAGATACATTTTTGTTCACATTTTGGTTCACGGTATGTTCAAGCTTTGAAGATGTTTTCATTTGGTGGAGTCTGGTTTTGGTTCAATCAGTTTCTAGGAATGGATAAAGCACACTTGAAAAATTACTGAAAATCCAATGTCCACTCAGAATTTTTTCCCTGTTCCCCAAACCCATAAAGTTCAAGCAGTTAGTAGCATATATTCTCCTTGAAGATCTGATAGAAATTAAGTGGGAGGCAGAATCAATGCTAGTAGCTCCAGAAATGTTCCCTCGAATTTTCTGCACAGAAAAAAAATTATTTGAGGAAGAAGAGCAATTTGCTTGACCCTTACTATATGTTCACACTTCTGGAGGAAATTTTTATTGACTTGATTCTACAAAGAGAATCATGTCAAATGATTCATTTGAGAAAGCATAATTCTGAAGCTACTGTAGAGTAGCTCTTCCTATGATCTGTGTAAGCATTAAGGTTTGGAAAAGATATGTAAACATGGAAAAATATTCACTATTTTGCTTGTGATAGAAAGTACCAGATCAGCCACAAAGATTGTTTAAAAATCGATGCAATGTCTTTCTTCTATTCCAATGAAAGAGACTAAAAACATGTTTATCAATTTTTGTTGTGTTTATTTCTATCGATGTACACACTGCTGCAAGTTATTGCAAATACATGTTCACCTCACAGATACAAGCAAACACATGGAAATCTCAAAACTCCGAGTGCCAAACTATTAATATAATAATTCATATTAAATGTTTAATAGTTCAATTAGTTTCAAATTAATAAATCTTAAAATACATTAAAATATTTGTAGTCAAATTTTAATGGAAATTCAGATTTTAACTAGGAGTTTGGTAAAAGTGAAATCAGAGACAAGCAGTCTGATTAAATGGTTTTTAATGACTTATCTCAGCAAAACATAGACATCTATTATATGTATTCCATTAGTCTTGTATATGAGTTATGATTATGGCTATGGAATCTTCTCCCAATGCAAATACTAAAGAAATGTTCTGCTCTGAAAGTTTTGTATCTTTTGTGACAGTGTGCCAGCAATAACATGTTTTTTTTCCGTTTCAGTCTACAAGTTAGAAAGATCTTGGTCTGTTGAAAAGGTTACTTTCAGAAGGCAAACTCTCTTCCTTTATCTATCTCACAGTTCATTTGGTATGAAGAAGCTTTGCTAGAAGAACTACATATATATATTTGAACTTCCAAAGTGAAGGTCAAAGATTCAATATCTCATAATCAACAACTGAGTATCTTTGTTTGGAGGGTAGGGGAGAGAGCTCACTTTCAAATCTGTGAGTTCTAAAAGAAAAGATATGCCTTCAAAATGAATGTAAACTTTCAGAATTCCAAAAAGGGCATAAAACTTAATATTCTCTCTTTAATTTATTTTTTATTTTTATGTACTATTTGAAGTTGTCTAGGGGCCAAGAAAAATCTTCTCCTTTGCCTTCTAAAGTTTCACTGAAAAAAATCAACCTACAAAAGGCAGATAAATACAAGGAATGACATACAAATTTATTAGAGTGCACAAGGAAGAATCACAGAATGATTGCCCAACCATGCAATGGAGTAAAGACAGTTATATACCCTTTATCTTAAGGGGGTGGGGTTGGATAAGGAAGGGTGGTAAATAACTTTTAGGGAAATTCAGTGGGCTTCAAAAACATACAGTGGCCTAGGACAAAGCCTGTTGGTCCCACAACACTGATTTGTGACAAAAGTGTGTCTAGGTATACTAACAGACTTCAGTCTTACTTGCTGCTAGATGAGTTCAGTTAATGAAAACTCAAGACAGGACTAGAGGCAATTATTTTCTCCTTTTGCCTGTCTGGACTTTAGGCAAATAAGGGAACGTCAGAGAACAACTTCATCCTGTGCTGAGGAAGGGACAAAGGATTGAGATACAGTTAGAGGGATATGGTCAGAGAAAACTTGAAGCACCATATTTTGTGGGTATTTATGCCTGGAGTCCCATCAGCTATATAATTCAAAATTGTACTGCAAAATACATTACTTCTGCCCTTAATACATAACTAACAATGAAAAAAAAAGTCTAATTTTTAAAATTAAAATTTATTTTATGTTGCAATGAACCATATCTCTTGTGGGGAAAATATATACATTTAGAGAGCTTAAATTGTAACAGAAATCTAGCTAGAGTCAATAAAAACAATTTAAGAATAGGACCAGGCTGTATTTTATAAGATGAAATGAATCACGCCAAAAGATACATAATGACTATTTCATGGTGGTAGGAAAGTAGAAAAGAATAATGCCTATTTCAAGATTATCTTACATCCTCTAGGACATTCAGAGTAACATACTTTATATATATTAGTATATGTGCTAAATTACTTTCACAGAATACTTTCTCCACTAAATATTCTCTTAAATTGTATACTAAATGTTATATAATTTAAAATTATCTGTAGTCCTGTATATCCATTTGAATTAAAAATAGATTCGTATTTTACTTTTTAAATTCAGACAGACAAGTGACTTACTTTACCATTCATATTGCTGACAATAACAAGGTCAGGAAGTGTTTGGTCTTGATGATTTTGCAGTAACAAAATTATTGCCATTGTGTTGGTAGCACATTCTGTTCCATTTATGCACAGAGCACCATTTAAAAATAATTTATTTTTGTTGAATGAGAATTTTTTTTATCATTTATTTATTTATTTAAGTGTTTAAGTTTTTTGGAAAAAAAGTAGGTAACCAGGCAGCCTCAGTGGATACAACTCAGGGATGTATGAAACAGGATTTCTAGGACTGAAACTTGACCAGATGGCTAATTATGATAAATACTAATGCCTTACTCAAGTATGTTTTCACATATTACTTTTGCAAGCTTAATGTAAAGGTCATTTTAAAGCAATCTTGCTTTCATACAAGACAGTCCTAATTCCCCAGACTAGTTATATAGATTGTAACAGGAGAAAAAATAAGACAATTCTTTTCAACATTAAGACTAAAAGGAGAAGACATCAATTTTTTCACAACTAAGTTATTTCTTAGCATATCAACAATTGAATAGGCATTTGTCATAATGATGATTTATTATAATTTATATAATAAGGGTGCATTAAATTGCAAGCAGAGCACCAGGGAAATACTTGGTCATCTATAGAGTGAGTTAAAAAATAGTAGTTAAATTTACTTTGGCATCCATTTTTGAGAGAAAAAAAATAACATTCCATTAAATTGGCACAGGGCTGGTTAATGTCTGTTTAAAAAAATAAGAAATTTTAAACCTGTTGATATCTTTCTTTCTACCATCCACCATTGAAATTAAAATGCAACTCAAGGTTAAAGGATATATTGGAACCCAAACTGAGATGAAGGGAAGCCAATTTGGTGTCATACATATCATCAATCCTCCCATTTTCCTCTGTTTCTTTCAAGAGAATATGAGGCTCAATAGACCAGCATGAAATGTTGCTACTTCTGAATGATACAGCATTACTCCACAGTGTCTAAAATAGAAAATGTTCTTGAGATACTTATTAAAGATAGTAAAAAGTAGCAGATTGGAAGGATGTGAGAGACAACAAAAGAGGTTCAAGAATGAAGACTGAATTGATTTAAAAGTAGTTGTTTCTACAATGAATAAAGCTAGTTGAATCTTCAGAGCATTAGAATTCAATGTTGTCCAACAATATAAAATACATAGTTCTGCATTACATTCTTTTATCTAAGCTTTCTGGCATGTGTAGATTTTTTCTTAATTTCTTAACCATGAAGCCATTACTACAACTTAATAAACTTTTACATATATATTTAATATTTTTTGCACAAACTATCACCATTTGAGTTTTAATATCCAGAGAAGGAAGCATTTGATTTGCTATTATAATCTCTCTGACCTTTGATTTATGTAGAATCTACCTATTAAACATATCTTGAAACCATTTGCTTTCCTCTATCTCAACTGCTGCCATCCACAGCATCCTCATTTCTCTGATAGAAGATTATCATGACTTTAAAAATATAGGCAATATATCATATAAGTATATATAGTTACATATATACCATATAAAATAAATTTATACAGAAATAAATTATATATAAATTATTGTATTTATTAATGCATAAGAATATATTTATTAAAACTTCCATTCACAAATTCATTCTTACACAACTGGCAGAGTGGTTTTTAAAAAATATATATCTCAGTTCATGTCATACACAAGCACAAATAATTTAAAGACTTACTTCTGCATTCATCATCATCATCATTATCATCGTCATTGTCGAGAGTAATAATAATAATACAGTAGGCTAAACAGATCCGTGTTTGATCTCACTCTGTTGTTATCTCCATTCTAACCTTGGGCTACTTCCCTGCTTGTGCCAGACCCTGTCTTTTCTCACTTCTCTAAAATATCAAGTATACCCCTGCTGTAAGACCTTCTCATATTTGTTTTTTATGTCATAATTGCATGATTGCTCTTCTTGAACTTTTTATTTTCTGTGTCCTTATTCTTCATATTATAGACTAGATATCATCACTTCAAGGAAGACTTCTCTGACTCATTTAGCATCTATGGCAGAAATGTAAGTATTTTTTCATAAAATTTACTATAATTGTAAACATTATATACATTTTAATACCTTATCATTTTGTGATCCTAACCATGAACCTAAAAATTTTTATTTTTCTCATTTTCCTTTATTCACAAAGTCCAGAATATCAGACATAGAGAATTAGAAATGTTTGTAACCTAGTGGAAAAACTAAAATCAGAACAAATAAAGACAATGCTTTTTGAGGTATTTTTTTAAGTCAAAAGAAAGTCATTTTAAATCTAGTAAATTTAGCCTCATATATCTGCTATTCTTGTCTGCCACATGTAAAATAAGGTTGTTTGTAATAAAAATGGTAAGTATAACATTTTGATATAATTATTCATTTTATAATATTTTATAGTTTTTATCTTTTTATAATAACATTATTTATAGATCTTTTAAAACTCTGGACAAAACCTTTGTTCCTTTTTTATTGCTTATTTGATTAATTTTTTTATTTGTTTTTGGTTTAGTTTGAATTAGTTTTTGTTATTTTTTCTGGCATTTACAATGACTTTAAAAATACATAACACATAGTTAGCATTGAAAAATGAGTGCCATAGTAGATCATGCCAAGACTTTTTAAAAAACTGTCAAGAACACAAGGAGATATTTTAGTAGGTGTGTGGCATAAAATGTTTGAAATGCTTACTAATTACACAAGTGAGATAAATATTTTGCTTTACAAGCTTTTTTCTTTTATGGTGCACATGTGTACTAGTGAATTATTTCAGGTAAACTCCTCCTTTTGCTAATATTATAGTGGTTACAATATAATATATAATATGATAATAATAATTTGCAAAGGGAAACGTCAAATATTTAGCTCCCAAGTTACAATATATCTTCACCAAAGTACAACTTAACTAAATTTAAGGCATTGAAAATGATAATTTTATGACTTTTGGAGACAGAGCCCATAGGATATGGAAAAATCCTTTTTCTCATGTTACCATTATTTTTGTATCTAACCAGTTATTGGTGTACATGTTTTGTAATTGTATCATAATTTTTTATTCATCATTATAAATTGTTTGTTTTTTAATGTTAAAATCTTAAAAATGGATTTTGAGAAAAATATTTTAGAATCAGATGAATGATTACCCTCCCTGTCTTTTATGTATGCTTTGTAGATAAGGGAAATAAAAATGTATTACATGTGCTTGTTAAAGCTAAAGATAGCTGGGGACTTTAATACCCCACTCACAACCTTAGACAGATCATCAGGATATCAGCAATGAGATCTGGAACTTAAATGTGACTCTTGACCAAATGAACTTAATTGATACCTACAGAACACTCCACCCAACATCCACAGAATATACATTCTACTCATCACCTCATAGAACATACTCTAAGATCAACCATATCCTTGGCCATAAATCAAGCATAAACAAATTTCAAAAGGTTGAAATTTTTCCATGCACCTTCCCAAACCACAGTGGAATAAAAATAAATATCAACACAAACAAGGTTCCCCCCCAAACCCACAAAGACATGGAACACTAAACAGCATGATGGTAAACAACTCCTGGGTCTACACAGAAATCAAAAACAGAGATTAAAAGATACCTGGAAACAAATGAACATGAAGAAACATCTTACCAAAATCTCTGGGATGCCATGAAAGCTGTAGTAAGAGGGGAATTTATATCTCTACAAACGCACATGAAGAAAATGGAAGGATCACAAATTAACAGCCTAACAGTCATCTAAGGAAGCTGGAAAAGCAAGACCAACAAAACCCTAACTTCAGCAAAAGAATCCAGACCACCAAAATAAAAGCCCAAATTCAGGACATAGAAGACAAAAAAAGGATACAAAAAATCAATGAAACAAAAAGCTGGTTCCTTGAAAGGATCAACAAGAATGATGGTCCCCTAGCTAGACTGACCAAGAAAAATAGAGAAAAAATCCAAATAAACACAATCAGAAACACAAAAGAAGTCACATCTGATCCTGAAGAAATACAAAAGATCATTAGAGACTATTACGAACACTTGTATGAAAACAAACTTGAAAATGGAGGACTTTCTGACATCACACAACCTGCTTAGGTTGAAATAAGAAGAAATCAAGACCCTAAATAGACCAATAGCAATCAAGGACATTGACTATGTCATAAAGAAACAACTTGCAAAAAAAAAAAACAAGTCTTGGACCAGATGGCTTTCCAGCAGAATTCTACAAGACATATAAGGAGGAACTGATACCAATCCTACTGAAAGTATTCCAGGAAATTGAGAAAGATGGAGCTCTCCCCACATCATTTTATGAAGCTAACATCACATTGATACCCCAGCCAGGTAAAGACCCAACAAAGAAAGAGAACTATAGGTCAATATCTTTGATGAACATAGATGCTAAAATTCTCAACAAGATCCTAGCAAACTGGATTCAACAACACATCTCAAAAATCATCCATCATTACCAAGAAGGCTTCATCCCTGGGACGCAAGGCTGGTTCAACATTCGCATGACCATAAATGTAATTAAATACATCAACAGATGTAAAAACAAAAACCACATGATTATATCATTAGATGCAGAGAAAGCTTTTGATAAAATCCAACAATTCTTGTTAATAAAAACCCTCGAACATCTAGGCATACATGGAACATACCTCAAAATAGTAAAAGCCATCTACAAGAAACCCACAGCCAGCATACTCCTAAACAGACAAAAATTGGAATCATTTTCCCTGAAAATTGGAACAAGGATGCCCACTCTCACCCCTCCTGTTCAATAAAGTTATGGAAGTCCTGGCTAGAGCAATCAGAGAAGAGAAGGTGATCAAGAGTATCCAAATAGGAAAAGAGGAAGTCAAGTTATCTCTCTTTGCAGATGACAGTATTATATACCTTGAAAGCCCAAGACAATCTGTCAAAAACTTCCTTGCACTGATAAAGAACTTTGGCAAGGTCTCAGGGTATAAAATAAATGTGCAAAAAACAACCACGTTTCTTTATACCAATAATAAACAAACAGAGACCCAAATAAAAAGCACAATCCCAGCTGGGCTTGGTGGCTCAGTTTGTAATCCCACACCTTGGGAGGCTGAGGTGAGTGGACTGCCTGAGCCTGTGGGTTCAAGACCTGCCTGGACAACTTGGTGAGACCTCATCTCTACAATAAATCAAAAAATTAGCCAGGTGTGGTAGC
>NW_007232607.1:293966-294878 GCF_000164805.1 Carlito syrichta
GAGGTATCACACTACCAGACTTTAAACTTTACTATAAAGCTACAATAATCAAAACAGCCTTGTATTGGTACAAGAATAGGCATAGAGACCAATGAAATAGAGTTGAGATTCCAAAAACAAAACCTCAATTTCTCAACCAATTCATCTTTGACAAAGCCTCCAACCACCAACCACTGGGGAGAGGAGAACCTACTCAGTAATGGTGCTGGGAAAACTGACTGACCACATGCAGAAGATTCAAACAGGACCCCTATCTATCCCCATGCACAAAATTAACTCTAAGTGGATCATAGATCTAAATATAAAACCTCAAACCATGAGAACTTTAGAAAATGCAGGACACACCTTTATGGATGTTGGAACTGGCATCCAATTCCTGAGCAAAACCTGAATGCAGAGGCCATAAGAGATAAGATAGACAAGTGGGGGCTCATTAAACTGAAAAGCTTCTGCAAAGCCAAAGAAACCATCAAGAGAGCAGGGAGACAATCCACAGACTGGGAAAAAACATTTGCCAACTCCATGTCTGACAAAGGCCTTGCATCGAGTATCTACAAGGAACTCAAACATGCTGAAAAGAAAAAAACAAACAACCCCATTACAAAGTGGGCAAAAGATATGAATAGACACTTCTCAAAAGAAGACATATGAGCAGCCAACAGATACATGAAAAAATGTTCAGCCAGTTAGACCTGAAACAAACGTTAAGAGCAGTTTCCAATAGAATGTCTGACACACAGTAGGCACTCAAAAAACACACATTGAATGATAAAAAAAAAAAAAACCAACACAAGTACCATGCAATCAAACAATTGTACTTTTACATATTTATCCCAGAGAAATATAAATTCATCTCACACACAACAGCTGCATATGAATTTTAACAGTAGTTCATTTGTAGTAGCCAAAAAT